>NW_015542336.1:2458-5165 GCF_001515605.1 Sinocyclocheilus anshuiensis | reverse complement strand
GTGAAGTCCAGTGCTGAGGCACTTGGGATGCCCACTGCTCGCACCGACATCAGCGGTGGATCCACTACTGGATTCCAGTCTCAGACGCCTTGGGACTGACCTTGAGTCACTGGGGCATGGTCAACATGACGTGAAGAGACTCTGGAATGGCGGCCATGACGGGATGAGACTCTGGAACGGCGTCCATGATGGGACGAGACTCTGGAACAGCGACCACAACGGGACGAGACTCTGGAACGGCGGCCACGATGGGATGAGACTCTGGAACGGCAGCCATGACGGGACTAGACGAGACTCCGGAATGGCAGCCATGACGGGACAAGACTCTGGAACGGCAGCCATGACGGGACGAGACTCCGGATTGACAGCCATCTTGTGGAAAGTCTCTGAGTTGGTAGCCATAGCGGGACCAGGCTCTGGAATGGCAGACACTGTGGAAGAATCGCGTTGCTCCTCTACGACCCCCACAGTAAAAGCAGAACCACTCAATTGCAGTGCAAGATCGATGTAATGTTCTAATGTCCAGTTAGGGCTGTGCAGCGGCATACACGAAGTGAGTGGTTAAGATAGTCCTCCCCGAAAAAGTATCATTAAACACACCTCGTCAAATGAGGTTAAGTGAGCCAGTTCAATAAAGGCCGACACATACTCCTCAATGGGCCACTCACCTTGACGGAGTCGCATAACTTGTGCTGCTGGATTCATGTTTGGCCTGGATAACTGAATAAAGTTGCTGGATCTGGGTATGGCTCAGTATTCTGTAATGAAGTCCGGGGAAAAGAGGCAAGAGTCTGTAATGGAGTGCCCTCTAGCGAAGCTCACGGGAACTCCAGCTAGAGATCGTGACAAATATCGTTTTAATTGTACTGACAAAAAATAATTTAAAAAGCAAATAACTGGTGTTTCGGGGTGGAATAAACTCATATAATTTGGTGTTTTTGAAACATTTGAAATTCATTATTTAGTGATTGAATCTACAAATGTTTTTTAATGTTGTTTAATTTATGTATGTTATTTTATTAGTCTTTTTTCTGCTATTTTGTCTTCCTATGTCTTTTAAACCCCTGTAAAAAAAATAATCTCAGAGGAGCTTTTTCCTTGTTAAACAAATTTAAAAATATATATTTTTATATTAAAAAAATAAATACATTTAAATGAATGAATCAATGAATGTATGCATGTTGCCACAATCTGCTCTAATAAAGCAACATATCGCAAATTCAGTATGCAAATATTCAGATGATGTGGATATTTAATGTTAAACATCTGGCTGATGTCGCATAAAACATGTCAGACTCATGTTTTTCTCGTTCAGGGCTCAGCAGCTGCTGTTGGTGAGACTTCGTACGATGGCGCTTGAACAGAATCAGTGCAGGAGGAAGGTGAGGGTCTGTCTGTCTGTCTGTCTATTTCTGTCTCTCTCTCACAGACACTGAGCTGTTTGTTTTGTCTCTGTCCGTAGTTCTTTAAGAAAAACCCTGAGCACGTTCGGCTCATTAAAGCGGTCGTGGCAAACTATCGCGAGGTTGCTTCGTCCAGTCCAGTGCTCTACACACTCAGTAACCGTAAGCCCCGCCCACTCTAACATTTAACCAATCAGAGCGAATATTGTGAGTTCTGAACGTGTGTTTGTGTTTGTAGGTCATGAGGAGCAGCTGATCCCGTTCAGTCTGGTTAAGATGGTTGAGGACTTCAGCAAACGGCCGGTGGTTTTCTCTCCATCTCTGCTGTCTCGTGGGATCATCGAGCGCCTGCTGCAGCCAGCAGAATCCGGTCTGGACTTCAACACCTGCCATCCAGGTACAGCGGAAGATCTTAACTACAACTAAAGTCATGCTACTTGTTATTTAAACTACATGGTAACTGAAAATATATAAAAATACAATATAAATACAATAAAAAGACTTAATAAATAAAAAAATGAAACAATAAAAACTGTTGCCTTGTTAACTAGCTGTCAATGAACTAATAAGAAAAAAAATCTACATACGTGTGTGTAAACCTACTAAAATGATAAACTTAAAAAAAAAATTCAAAACAAAAACTACTAAACATGACAAAACACAACAAAATAAATATTAAAACTTGAAATAACATTTAAATGAAAATGGAAAAAAAAAATATATATATATATAATCTACAGGGTTCCCATGCTTCTTGAAAGTACTTGAATTTCAGACATAGAAACATTTTCAGTCAAAAGATTTATTTATTTTTTGCTTTAACCCCTGTTTATGGCGCTATTTCAAAAATTGTCCTATATGTTCTGTCAAAGACAACGAAACGGCACTAATGATTGGGGGTGGAGATGGAGTAGCGCGAAAAAAAACTTTTGTGTTGATGCGCAGCCTACGAATTTCCGTCAATTGGAAAAAATGAGGGGAAAAGAAACATGTAGCGCATTGTTGTTGTTCTGTCGGCACACCAAAAATCACCCCGCCACGGCAGCAGCTCTCAGTGACAACATAGTGACGCTGCTCGCATCATTCACAGTCGGGTTATTAGCAGAGAACACAGAGCAGGACTTGAATTTCAGCGCGGGATTGCGGCTATTAATAATAATTCTACTCCCGCAGGTTCCACGCTTATAACGCGATGACAGATGACGGAACGTATCAAATCACTTTCGATTTCGCGATCATACGCACTCTGTGTAAAGGGAGCATATCTTACAGTGTGTGCATAATTATTAGGCACGTTGATATTT
>NW_015542336.1:1967-2279 GCF_001515605.1 Sinocyclocheilus anshuiensis | reverse complement strand
ATAGTTATTAAGGGAGTTTGCAAATGTGATATTGATTTAATACAACAGTTCAATAAACAAGTACGGCCTGATTTTGCTCTATTTCATCAACGAAAATTGTTCCAAATATAGTAACAACTCAGCCGCTGCACATCTCTAAAAGCAAACACATCAGTGTTTAATTCATGAATGATCTAATCTAACAAATCTAGTGAGTCAGTGATTCATGATTACCCATCCATAAAGACTTGTTTCATTCATGAATGAATCAGCCGTTTGAACGAATCAATTGAATGAATGATTCAGTGATAAAATCAGTGACTTGCCGCCACC
>NW_015542336.1:520-1749 GCF_001515605.1 Sinocyclocheilus anshuiensis | reverse complement strand
AAAAAGGTCCCTTCAAGCCACTTTTGTGTTCTTCTGTGCACACTTTGTAGTAAAATTTTTTTTTTTATTAATACTAATTTCATATGATTGGTAACTTATTTGTCTCATTCTAATTCTTATTATATTTTTTTAAATATAAATTTTAAAAAGCTTATAAACATAATTTTTTTTTAATTTGACAGATGAAAATGATGCCATTGCAAAGGTCAAAAGAAAATACCCCTGTAAGTCACTTTAAGGAGTCACGTCACCTCGTATTAGGAAGGCTAATTTTTGATCAGAATTTTTGATCATTGATCAGAAGGTGCTCCTAAATTTTTTAAATTAGGAGGACAGGCGCTCCTAAAAAGAAAAGTAAGCATAGAGCCATGTGTATCAGTAGCCTATATTATATCCGTGCATGACGGATGACCCCTACTTAATAAGAATAACATTCTGAAGTGTTGTGAAATACATGAAGACTATTCTTATAGGCTTTATAGACAGATAAGTTGAGAGTGACTCTTGAAGGACCAGCACCACATCCTCTCGTACCACTGTTTGAAGAATTGATCTTCCAGAATCTGGCAGTAAGTTTTAGGAGCTCATTTTTGTCAGTCTCTGCAAGACAGACTTCTCAGGATAGGAGATGGACTAAAAATGAACCCCCAAAACTTACTGCAACATGGAGCTAAGGAGAAAATGTAGAACTTGAAAAATTGGAAAGACAGCTTAGTGAAAAGTGTTTACAGTTTAAAGCAAATAGAAAGTCCTATTTTTTTATTTATTTTCTTTATATTTTTTTTGCGGATTTGCGCATGTACAAGGTTTAAAATGTTCATGAAATATTATCAAAGAATATTGACGCTTTGTGCAGCTGCATTCCTCTAAATCAAAGATGAAAAAATGGGATTTACAATAAAAAGTCATTTACAAAATTATTTTGACTTGAGTTTATTCATTAATGAGTAACGTATCTTTTGAGTGAATGTGCAAATTTGTAATGTTATCAGCTTTTACCATGTTATTACAACATTTAACAACTTTTTATTAATTTGAAAATTGAGAAATTCTTTCAAATTTAAATCTTGTACAAGAACTACAGCAAAAATCAGTTTGATGCATATTTTATCAATATTTTAGAAATTTTATTTGAATATTACCAGTTCTGACTTCAATGGATTTCATTAAATTCCTTTGAACACAACTGCTCAAAACGGTCTAAATTTATGAAACCTACACATTCAAAA
>NW_015542336.1:0-380 GCF_001515605.1 Sinocyclocheilus anshuiensis | reverse complement strand
TGAAATGTTAAGTAATGTAAGGTCTTTCATGACACTACATATGCTGGGGTGTGAATTTGATAGGTGCTTGATATAAAATAAATGGTGCTTTAAAAAGTAACTGAAAGTCCTTGAATCTGGTGTTCAAGAAAGAGTGGGAATCTAATTCAAAATATGAATAAAATTACTTAATATATACTATAATTGTATAGTATCAGTGATACTGCATTTACAGCTGGGATTTAATTTCTCTTTTAAAATTTTGTTTTGTTTTTATATTAAAAACATTGATACATTTTTGTTCATAATGTCAGGAATTTATTATAAATTGTATGTATTTTCTTCCATTATTATTATTGTGTGCAGAGCCGCTGGACGGTTGTGTGCGTCAGGATAAGAGT
>NW_015542335.1:0-886 GCF_001515605.1 Sinocyclocheilus anshuiensis | reverse complement strand
CTATCTTAAGCATTACTGAAGCCCCTTCATACAGTAATTTTATCCCAGAAATGATATCCTCTCTTTCAACAGGAACTGGACAACTCAGGCCACCTCCTATCTTAAGCATTACTGAAGCCCCTTCATACAGTAATTTTATCCAAGAAATTATATCCTCCCCAAATCCAAAGGCTTTTAAGACATTAAAAAGATACTCATGACCCACACGGTCAAAGGCTTTCTCTTGGTCAATAGATAAAAAACCCACATCAAGATTATTTCTAAAAGACATATCAATTACATCCCTCATAAGAAACAAATTGTCCATTATTGTACGCCCCGGAATACAGTAAGTTTGTTCTCTTTCCACCACAATATGCAAAACATTTTTAATTCTATTAGCCAAACATTTAGACAGTATTTTATAGTCTAAACACATTAAAGACACTGGGCGCCAATTCTTTAACAACCCTAGGTCTCCACTTTTTGGCAGGAGTGATAACACAGCTCTCTGACAACTGCTTGGTAAACAACCTCTTTTAAAACATTCACAAAATACATTATACAAATCTTCACCTAAAACACCCCAAAAAACATTATAAAATTCTGCTGGTAAACCATCGACTCCTGGTGACTTTCCTGTAGAAAGCTGTTGCACAGCCTTTGACAATTCATCAAAAGAAATCATTACGTCCAATGACTTCTTGTCCTCAGGTCTTAATTTAGGAAGATCCCTTAAAAGCTGGTCCATACATCCAACATCACAGTCCATATTACCAAACAGTTCTTTATAAAATTCTATACCCATCTTTCTCATTTCAATTGGGTCTGAAGTAATTGTTCCATTTTTCCATCTAAGATGAAGCATACAGTGGGTACGGAAAGTATTCAGACCCCCTTAAATTTT
>NW_015542334.1:327243-327900 GCF_001515605.1 Sinocyclocheilus anshuiensis | reverse complement strand
GAGTGTGAGTGTGAGTGAGTGTGAGTGAGTGTGAGTGAGTGTGAGAGTGTGTCAGAGTGTGAGAGAGTGTGAGAGAGTGTGAGAGAGTGTGAGAGTGTGTGAGTGAGAGTGTGTGAGTGTGTGAGTGTGAGAGTGTGAGAGTGTGAGAGTGTGAGAGTGTGAGAGTGTGAGAGAGTGTGTGAGAGTGAGAGTGTGAGAGTGTGAGAGTGTGAGAGAGTGTGTGAGAGTGAGAGTGTGAGAGTGTGAGAGTGTGAGAGAGTGTGTGAGAGTGAGAGTGTGAGAGTGTGAGAGTGTGAGAGAGTGTGTGAGAGTGAGAGTGTGAGAGTGTGAGAGTGTGAGAGAGTGTGTGAGAGTGAGAGTGTGAGAGTGTGAGAGTGTGAGAGAGTGTGTGAGAGTGAGAGTGTGAGAGTGTGAGAGTGTGAGAGAGTGTGTGAGAGTGAGAGTGTGAGAGTGTGAGAGTGTGAGAGAGTGTGTGAGAGTGAGAGTGTGAGAGTGTGAGAGTGTGAGAGTGTGAGAGAGTGTGAGAGTGAGAGAGTGTGAGAGAGTGTGAGAGTGAGAGTGTGTGAGAGTGTGAGTGTGAGAGAGTGTGAGAGTGTGAGTGTGAGAGAGTGTGAGAGTGTGTGAGTGAGAGTGTGTGTGTGAGTGTGTGTGAGTGTC
>NW_015542334.1:325913-326525 GCF_001515605.1 Sinocyclocheilus anshuiensis | reverse complement strand
TGTGTGAGTGTGTGAGTGTGAGAGTGTGAGAGTGTGAGAGTGTGTCAGAGTGTGTGAGTGTGAGAGTGTGTCAGAGTGTGTGAGAGTGAGAGTGTGAGTGTGAGAGAGTGTGAGAGAGTGTGAGAGAGTGTGAGAGTGAGTGTGTGAGAGAGAGAGTGAGAGAGTGAGAGTGAGAGTGAGAGAGTGAGAGTGTGTCAGAGTGAGAGTGTGAGAGTGTGAGAGAGTGTGAGAGAGTGTGAGAGAGTGTGAGAGAGTGAGAGAGTGAGTGTGTGAGAGAGAGAGTGAGAGAGTGAGAGTGAGAGTGAGAGAGTGAGAGTGTGTCAGAGTGAGAGTGTGAGAGTGTGAGAGAGTGAGAGAGTGAGAGAGTGTGAGAGTGAGAGTGAGAGTGAGTGTGAGAGTGTGAGAGAGTGTGAGTGTGAGTGTGAGTGTGAGTGTGTGAGTGAGTGTGAGAGAGTGAGTGAGTGAGAGTGTGAGAGAGAGAGTGTGAGTGAGAGTGTGAGAGTGTGAGTGTGTGAGTGTGTGTGTGAGTGTGAGAGAGAGAGTGTGAGTGTGTGAGAGAGAGTGTGAGTGAGTGTGTGTGTGTGTGTGTGTGTGTGTGTGAGAGAGAGAGTG
>NW_015542334.1:324777-325001 GCF_001515605.1 Sinocyclocheilus anshuiensis | reverse complement strand
GTGTGTGAGTGTGAGTGTGTGTGTGTGTGTGTGAGTGAGTGTGAGTGTGAGTGTGTGAGTGAGTGTGTGAGTGAGTGAGAGTGAGAGTGTGTGTGTGAGTGTGTGTGTGAGTGTGTGTGAGTGGTGAGAGTGAGTGCGTGAGTGAGTGAGAGTGAGAGCGAGAGTGAGAGCGAGAGTGAGTGTGTGAGTGAGAGTGAGTGTGAGAGTGAGTGTGAGAGTGAGTG
>NW_015542334.1:315976-324765 GCF_001515605.1 Sinocyclocheilus anshuiensis | reverse complement strand
GTGTGAGTGTGAGTGTGTGTGAGTGTGAGAGTGAGTGAGCGTGAGAGAGTGAGCGTGAGAGAGTGTGTGAGTGTGAGTGTGTGAGTGTGAGTGTGTGTGAGATCTGAACTGAGTGAGCGTGAGAGAGTGAGCGTGAGAGAGTGTGTGAGTGTGAGTGAGTGAGAGAGACCGACAAGGAGATCTGAACTGTGGGTGGAATCCAAATGTGTCATTTTATGCTTTTGAAAGTTGTTTTAGATCGTTTATTAACAGCCTGAGGAATGAAAGCAAGAGAGAGTTTCAGCTTGTGTTTATTTGATGTGCAGCAAAACACAAACTAGTTCATCACATCATAGAAAATGAAATAAATGAATTTTAAGAAACTAAGAATATATTTACTTCACATGAAAACAAATGTGAAAATATGATCTTATAAACTATAAATAGTAAGGCCGGTACTATAAAAACTAATTTATTCAATGCTGTAAAAATGAATCGATTAAAAGCATCAGATGTCCTGAAGCATCACTATGAAAGGACTCTGATTGTTTTTGGACGTCCAGAAGTCAGACTGGTGCTGTTTATTTGATTATTTATCCAACTTTATTCAAATTAATCATACTTCTATTGAAGTGTTTGAGCAAACAGGGCGTTACATGTAATTTTATATTTTACAGTTGCATTTATTCATATGGCAGATGTTTTTATCTAAAGTGATTTACATTGCATTCAAGGTACACATTTAAATTTTTTTATCAGTTCTTGCTTTCCCTGGTAATCAAACCCATGACCTAGTGGTTGAGCTACAGGAAAGCTGTGAAATGAAATTAAAGCAGTGGGATTTTGTAGTGTATAAAGAAGTTGTAGGTTCAAAGGTTGCAAATGTTTGAATGTTCAAGACGAAGTCTTTTAGGAACGCAACCTTTGAACCTTCAACTTTATCAACACCCCTATAAAGGTGTATAATATGAACTGTAAAAGGATCAAAGCTCCTGTGAATATAAACCAACATGAATGTTCATGAGCTGTTTTTCAGATTAACATCAAGAAGTTCAATATGGCTCTAAAGGAAAGTGTGTAAGTCAACTGCTGTAATTGGAAACTGGGAAGTTTTGCACCTTTAATCACAAATTTTGTCTCCACAAGTTTATATGGTGTGACAAAGAATACATATTATGAGTTTTTTTAGGTAATATGGTCATAAGTGCCATATACTGTATGTCACACCACAGGACATCAACATATCAGCGAATCGGAGCTGAAGTTGAGCCGAGGCTGTAGATGGATCATCATTCATGCGGTTTGTGCAGCACACTGTCTGTACAGCTGCTCTCGCTCAGAGTCTAAACAGACTTAGTTACGCTTTAGCTGTGTGTGTGTCTAAACAATAATTACACACAAATACACACACTGCTCTCATTACATGAAACACAAAAACATGTATAGTCATATTAAACCTCAAAGTTGAATAAAAGGAAAAATATATAATTGACCGGCTCAATATGGCAAATTCAATCAAGATTAAATTTGAGGCAGGATTATCTGTTTGTTCAATCCATGGCAGACAAAGACGTGTACAAGAAGACCTGTTTGAAAACAGTCATTGTTTGTGCAATTTCAGTTGATGATGCTAGTATACACTAGTTTTAAACACGCACACACACACACACACAGTGGATGTGATGCTCTGCTTATACAATCACACACTCCTCCATCCCTGAATCTTTTCTCTCTCTGTGTCTCCTGCTCTATTGAGGTGAGACCTTTAATCGGCTCTCGTCTGTCATGTGTGCGTTATACTGCTGCAGACTGTGTGTGTGATGCTTTAAATGACGGCTCACATTTTTAAGATTCAGCCTACACACACTAATCTGAAATGCTTTGGTTAAGCTCTCTTAAGAAATCTTGAGCGTGACACAAATGCATCTCACACACACACAGAGGAACAAAGATCCTGATCCCACTGGCTTTCTCTTCTGCATATCTATCTTCACTCTTCACACTGTAGTGTAATATTCATGTCCTTCATCTTAAAAAGGGTTTTTGCTCGTCACTCTGTCAAGCTTTTGCAAGAGTAAATCAGACTCAGCTGCTCGTGTTATCAGATGAAGCTCTAACGGACCGATCAGACTAATATCTGCTCCAATCTGAGAGACCTTAACTAGACATACAGGTGTAATTTCCTTCATTATTATTCATACAGTCACAATACACAAATACACCACTTAAAAATATCCTTGACTAATTTTCTGATATTTTCCTCTAATGCTGCATGTAACGAACAAAGTTAAAGACTCTAGTCTTTTTGTTCCTACACTCTAAAAACATGTTTGTAAATGAAACAAAAATTATCAGAGTATGCTTTACACATACTGTGTTTAAGCTTCAAAATGTCATGTTTAGTTTAATGTGCTGTTTCTTTGTAATTATGAAATTTACTAGCAATTTCTGAGTTTTGTCGTTTCTATACCAATTGTTCCTATACGTACAATTCACTGCAGTTTCCTGCTGAAATGAACCCTAGAGGCAGTAAAACACCAACAACTTGTATTCCTTTTTAACACGAAACATGACTACAGAGGCAGATTTGCGATTAATAAAGACTTATTTTTGCGTGGTTGCTTGCACAACTCTGTTATGGCCACAAAACACTTTTACCATAGCACCTGATTTGTAAACGAATACATTTTGATGTTTGCATCGCATAACCAGCGCCATACGTGTGGCTTTTCTGATGTAGTAAGCTTGCTCGATAGCACACCTGGTACAGCATTGTGTTTGCAGTGCACGAGATCCTGTGAAACACAATAAAAGACTTGTAGAAGCACCATAAAATGGCATGATTGCTTTAGCAAGTGTGGTTTTAACTCTCATTTGCTTTTAACACTCTCTTGTCAGTTTTAGTGTAGGCGGTACATTAGTTTCAAATGCAATAGAGCAATTTTTAGCGCTACTCATCAGACATTTCATTTCCAGTTGCTGCAATATGTTCAACAACCAGCGTAATAAAACTTTGTCAGATTCACCTTCATCTGTTTCATATAAAACTCAATGCACTTTTAGCGCCACTCACTGGACATTTCTATGAAAGTTTATTTCCACCATAAAATAAAGAAATCTCACAATTGCAAGTCTTGAAATTGTGAGTTTATGTCTCACAAGAATTGCAAGATATAAACTTGCAATGAGTTAAAAAGTGAGATAAAAAGTCGCAGTTACCTTTATTTTTTTTATTCCATGGGGAAACAAACAAAAAAAACAGACTTGTGACATGTAAACTCAGAATTGCAAGTGTGAGAAATACAATTCTAAGAAAACTGTCCTAATTGTGAGATAGAAACTCGCAATTGCATAGAAAAAAGTCAGAACTGTGGGATTAAAAAGTATAATTTTTTTTTTTTTGAGGTGGAAATATATGGAAGCCCGTTTCTGACACAGCTAATTGCGACTTTTTGTCTTATTCTGACTTTTTTTCTCAGAAACTCTCAGTTGCAAGTCAGAAGTCAGAATTGCGAGACTTGCAAAAAGATTTTGTGTGTGAGTGTGAGACACTCACACACTCGCACACACACACACTCACTCACACACACACTCTCACACACACTCACACACACACGCTCAGACACGCTCGCACACACACACACTCACTCACTCACACACACTCACACTCTCACACACACGCTCAGACACGCTCACACACACACTCACTCACACACACACACACACACACACATTTTCCTCTAAATTGGACTTAATAGCTCGCAATTGCAATTCTGAGAAAAGAAGTCAGAATTGTGAGAAAAAAGTCAGAATTGTGAGAGAAAAAGTTGGTAATTACCTTTTTTTTTTTTTTTCAGTGGCAGAAATGGGCTTCCATAGAAATAAGCTTCCATACATTTCACTTTAAAAATTTGTACAAGAAGCAATGTAAATATAATTTTTTTAGCGGTTGATTGACATGCGAGTCGGCGGCCCGTCTGAGCCCAGCCATGTAACCGACCTTCAGTGCTGAAATGTGCCTGAAATAATGTCAGGTGTTGTTTCAATAATGCTAAATGGTTGTGAAAAGCTTAACAAAATACCTCTAAATCAAGACTGAAATTCTAACAAACACGGTAAAAGACGTTCACAACATAGTTTTTGTTCCGTTCCACCTTTAAATGAATTTGAGAGAGTTTATGCATGTGTTTGTTAACCCGAACACATGCGACACATCTGCTCCAGCTGTGCTGTCACTGTATTTCATCAAAGAGACATAAACAGTGTGTTTCTGCATGTGCACTTTTACTGCGGTAATGTTTTAACACAGAAAGACAGCTCAGAGCGGAAAGTCAGAGATGTGAATATACTGAGATGCTTTACCAGAACTGAGACTCAGAAACAAGAACGAGCCGAGAATCATTATCTCTACAACATTATCTGAGCTTTAGTTCTTTGCTGTGTATCCCATTAGACTCAAACTTCTCTGAGGGAGGAATTATGGGATTTCAGCGGCAGCAAACGTCTCTTGTTAGAGGTGTTTGATACGGCGTTCATCATTACTGTTACTAGTTAGTGATCTGAACAAACTCCTTAAAGGCATAGTTCACCTAAAAATGACAGTTCTGTTAATAATTACTCACACTCGTCTCTCAGACTGATGATTTCTGATGCTTTTTTTGTCCCTCTTGTTCCTTTCTACCTCTTGCATCGGGTAATTGTAGATTTAATAAGATAACGGAGTCTAATTACTCCAGCTGTGTGATGATACAGACTGTGAGATGGTAATTACACTGATAGATTATAATCACTTTCAGCGTATTGTTTTTGTGTCTTGCTGGATTTAACAGCTCAGAGCTGAAAGCAGATATTACAGCGATAAAACTCAACAGACCGTATTTCACACTCCTGAAGCATTGATTTGTTTCCCTGAAGTCCATTTATAATTTCAGTCAAAGTTTCTTGCACCAAAAGAGTCATAATTTAAGTTTTCATGACCGTTTTCACTCCTTACTATTAAATCTTTTTGATACTGTACCTTTAAGACTTCTTCTTACATAGACATTTCTGAACTCTGTTAGTTTAGTATTATTTGTACAATATTTAATAATATTTTGAATTGGCTTTTATTATTATATTTTTGTTTTTCAGTTTTATTTTTGATTTTTTAAATATATTTTCAATTCAGTTCAGTTCATTTTGTGGGGTGTGTTTGCCATTTTTATTAGGTTTTCTCTAATATTTCTTTATAGTTTTGTTTATTTTATTTTTTTTCTGTTTTAGTTTTCGTTATTTCCATACATCAAGTACATCTAAATGAAAATGATAAACTTTGCCTTGAAAACTAGCTGAAATAAAGTAAATATTCAATAAAATAACGTTTTTGTTTATATTTTATTTAATTTCAGTTAACATTCATTTTATTTCAAATAATAATAATAATAATAATAACAAAAGTGTTTTTTTTTAAGGATTTAGTTTTAGTTAACCATAATAACCCTGGTTCGAGAGTTAATTTCTGAGCAGTGTTAGTTTAGTATTATTTATATACTGTTAATTAATATTTTTGAATTCGTTTTTATTTTTATATTTTCAGTCTTCATTTTCATTTTAGTTTAAGTTTTAGTAATTTTTTTTGTGCTTTTGTTATTTTTATAATATTTCAACAGAATTAATTTCTTTTTATTTCAGTTTTTAGTAATTTTAGTACTTCAACTTCCATTTTTTAGCTTTAAGTTTTTCATCTAATATTTATATTTTATTTTCAGCTTTATTTCAATTACCTGTCAGTAGTTTCAGTAGTTTTAGTTTAACTGTAACAACATTGTTTCTGAATGAACCATTTTGCAGTTTAGTTTCAGTTCAAACGTATGCAGTTTTGTGTTGTGAATGTTAGTTTTTGTCTACTTAACCCTTATATCAGATGTGTTTATTTAAGAAAACAAGCCAATCCTGTGCTCCATCATTCCAGTATTATTGTAGCAGTGGTGAGTAGCAGCTAATTTTTCTGACAAACATCTAGCTGCTGGTAAAAGTTTATCTGAGGCAGATGCACTGAGTGAGATGTGAAGATCTCTGATGAATGGGAAGCTGTGAATGTAATGTTCTGCACTGCTGTGTTTTGTAATTGTGATAATTGCCGTGCAAATGCCCATAAAACTCGCCAAATAAAACGTTACGGCGTCTCATTTGGTGTCCGCTGGCTGAGAGATGTACTGACAGAGCTAGAAAATAATGGCGCTGCTTTAATTGAACCTGTGAGGATGCTGAAGAGCTCCTTCATACACGTTTAATAAGAGGTTTTTGAGCATTTATTGCAGTGTGGGATTGGTTTAGAGAAGGTAGCTGAAGCAGGAGATGGAGAGAAAAATCACTATTGAACCAAAGCAAAGCAAGAATGAATTATCTTGGTTTTATTCCCCCATTAATTTGCATGATAAATGTGGCAGAAAATGCTTGTAAATAAACATTTGCTCATTGTAAAGGGAGAACCTGCAGGAGAACAAATATAATATTTCAGAAAGATTTGAACTGTCTTGTGTGTTTAATGAATGAATGCAGCTGAACTTGAATGAAGTCAGACTCTTTGTGTCTGTTTCTGCAGAACACTGAATTCTATCAACAGAGTCTACACGTGTACCAGCAGGAGGCGCTCAAAGCAGAGGCCACCGTTAAGTGAGTGCAGATATGACACAGATTTTCATATTTGAAGTTTTTATTTTAATTTATTTTTGATTATAATTTATTTTAAAGTTTTTGTAATTTTGTTGTGTTTTTGTTGTTTTTAATTAGTTGAAAAAAAAAATCTATATATATATTTGTCTCTCTATATATATATATATATAATTTTTTTTTTTTTTAGGTTTAGTTACTTCAGTACATAAAGCTAAAATAAATGAAAATGAGAAACTTTGCTTTGGCAACTAGCTAAAATAATTTCATACATTTTATAAAGTATGAGTTTTTTTATATTTATAGTATAAAAGAAAGTATAAAGTAAAATTCATTTTTTTTTATATATTTTATTGTATTTCAGTTAATGTTTTTTTTTTTTGGTTTTAGTTTTCATTTTACTTAACTATAATAACCTTTGTTTTGAGATGTCTTAAGATAAATATTTTAACCTTTAATGACTCATTTTCCTGTAAAACCGCAGAAAGCTGTGTCTTTGTTGAGTCTGTCTCTCTGCCTTACTTTTTGTGAGAAAAAGACAAATTCTTATGCAAATTGCTCTGCAGTGTTTCACTAGGCCACTAGGTGGCAGGTGACTTTGACTATTCTTTTCCCTAGTTTTGTGTCTGTCAGTCTTTGCACCTGTGATTTGTATTGTGTTCTTGAGCTGGTGTTTAACACAGTTTGAAGGTGATCCTGTATTAGTTTGTTTTGATTTTACAGTAGAGTGATTGTGAGTAGCATAAAACTTTTATATGAACTGCACTCCACTGTTCATAAAGCCTCTGTATGTGTGTCGATTATGGCCAGGCCTCGTCACGTGAGTCCCGTCTGTCCTGAGATGCAGTCGCAGGTGTTGAGCTGCTACAGACTGAACAGACACCAGACGCTGCACTGCTCACACCTGGCCAAAGACTACATCAACTGCATCAACACCTCCAAGAAGGTGCGTGTGGGATCTGTGTGCTTTTATTAGGGATGCACGATATTGCAAATTATTATTATTATTGTATATAACATTAAAGGACAATGCACAGTCAAGCAGTCATTAACTGGTCAAAAATAAACAATGATGGTACAGTGTTTTTTTTATTTATTTACTATTATAGTGTTTATTTATATTTTAAATGTATTAATTTATTAATATTTTGCTTTATTTATTTATTTTTACGTTTTAGTAATTTTGTGATTTGCTTTTATAATTTTTTAATAATTTTTTTTTTATATTTCTATTTTATATTATTATTATTTCAGTTAGTTGCCAAAGATTTTTTAATATATTTTTTTGTTGACATTTTTATGTATTTTATTTCAGATTTATTTTAATCACCAAAATGTTTTATTAGTTGTAGTTTTAGTTAATAACATCACTGTGATGAGGTGATCAAGACTGTTGTGTAGCAGAGACGAGTTAATTCTATAACTGACCAATCAGAATCAAGTATTCTCAAGCGTGGTGTAATAATAACAATTGTAAATGTACAGTTGAAAAGATGAATAACTGTTTAGTACTTTTTTAACCAGGCATAGAAAAAGAGTTTACCGTTTAAAATGTAAGAAACCAGCCCTGAAGATATTGGCAATTAGAGTCTTATCAGACCCACGCTGATAATAATACACCATGATAATACTGGCCGCGAGTGAAATTTAATTCATATTTCTCTGCATTGTGTAACAAAGAGCTAGTTCATTTTAAAACATGCCAGAGTCATTTTCTCTGCAGGAAATAAGAAGCAGCGTCCACTGCTGTGTGTGTGAGTGTGTGTGTGAATGAGCAGATTTTATACAATTCTCATTTTACCGTATTGACCCGACTATAAGACGATGTTTTTTTCTTGGAAATACATCTGAAAAAACGCGGTCGTCTTATATTCAGGGTCTAGACTTTGACATGTCAATAATACACCCACAACAATAGCTGGCACCAAATACGCATAAAATGAGTGTGCAATGAAATACGTAATGTAAAAGGTACATCTGGAAAAAGGGGGGTCGTCTTATAATCAGGGTCGTCTTATATTCGGGCCAATACGGTAATACTGGATCATTCATGCATCTCACACACAGCCAGATAACAACAGCTTTTATTAGAGATGATTTATCTGTGTGTGTGTGTGTGTGTGTGTGTGTGTGTGTGAGAGAGAGAGAGAGAGTGTGTG
>NW_015542334.1:309720-315705 GCF_001515605.1 Sinocyclocheilus anshuiensis | reverse complement strand
TGAGTGTGTGTGTGAGTGAGTGTGTGTATGTGTGTGAAGCTGGCGCAGTGGCTGTATGCCAACTAGAGCGGGCAAACTGCCACACTTCTACTGAAGTGAAACACAGTGCTAATGAAAGACATTCACATTCAAAAGAATCGTCTACAACTAAAGACTGAGCGGAGCTCTCCAGCACTGAAGACTGAGCATTCACACCCAAACACTAGACTGATATAAACACAGACCCACTCGATTTCACCGTCATACTCTGCTATGGGATGATATATAGTCTCTTTGTAGTTAGTTTAGTGTTAAAAAATCTTTTTCTTAATTTTTTGGCCTGTTTTGCCTTTATTTGAGAGGAAAGTTGAAAGAGTTTAAATTGACATAGAAAGTCGAAATCATGATATAAACTATTATGGAATAAAAAGTTGAAATGATGACACATCTCAATTGCAAAAAAAAAAACGTTTTATCTCATAATTTTGACTTTATCATAATTATCAACTTTTTATCTCACAAATATTTTTATTGCATTATTTCAACTTTTTATCTCGGAATTTATTTTTTTATCTCATAATGTTAACTTTTTATCTCATAATTATGGCTCATCATTTTGACATTTATCTCATTATGACTTAGCCATAATTAAATTAAAGCCATAATTATGACAAAAAGTCAAATTTGGACAATTATGAGATATAATTGTCAAAATTAGAATTTTTGTCATAATTATAGCTTTTTATCTCATCATTTCAACTTTTTATCTCGTAATTAATGACTTTATCTTAATTGTGTTTTTAAATCTCATTGATTTATGTCAATTTGAAATGTTTATCATAATTATGACTTAGTATCTCACTGTTATCAAGATTCTATAAAAAAAATGTTTCATAATTTCTACTTTTTATCTCAAAATTGTTTTTATTTCGTGATTTAAAAATTTATGTCATAATTGAGTTTTCATCTCATAATTTAAACTTTTTTTTTCATAATTATGACTTACTATCTCATTTTGACATTTATCTCATTATGACTTGGCATCTCATAATCAATCTCATAGTATCTCATAGTTATCTCATCATTTTGACTTTTTATCTCTTAATTTCAAACATTTATTTCATAATTTTAATTATGACATCATTTCATAATTATGATTTATCTCATTATGACTTAATATCTCATAATTTGACCTTAGATGTCATAATTTACCAAAGCAGGATTTCTTTTTCATATGTGGCAGAAATGGGCTTCCATAGACCTGAGCCACAGAGAGCAGAACATCACAGAGACTTGAGACTCTTTTCACAGCAGACAGAAGGAAACTAGTGAAAGCTCAGAACACCTCATCAATGTCCCAACCATCACCCAAAACACGCTAACATTAGCTATGTTTCCATCCACCTATTTTTATGTGCATTTTGGATTATCGCATAAAAAACCTGCTGGATGGAAATGCCAAGATGCGCATTGAAAAAGTCATGTGACTTTGCGCTATGAGACGGGATAACTTGACTAACCAGCGGACCGATCTCGTTCACAGCATCTATATGTTGTTCTGGTCGTTCTGAAATGCCTGAGGAAAGTCTGTCATCAAAGTATTTCTGTATAATTACGGTCTTACACGACTGCGTTTCCAAACAGCAGGCATCCACCTCTAAAAGCAATGACCGCATTTATCGTGTTACGTCTGCTGTCTCTGAAGCGCAAGTAATTTATTACATATGAAAATTATTATATTCAGTGGCTTCTCCTCGTTTTCTTAGAGATATTTAGTGCCAGTTTATCAAGAAGTGACTTTTGTTCTCTTTGACTCGTTGGATGGAAACGGTGCTTTATTGGCAAATGTTTTATGCGATATTCCAGTTTTGCATACAAGTTAAATTCGCATCTTTGGATGGAAACATAGCTATTGAGGCACCACATTTTTACCGGCAAGAACTTCAGAAAATGTAAAAAATCTAGTTATTTGGTTGTTTTTTGTACTATATTTTGTTGTTAAGTGGGTTCAGTTTGCATCATGTCAGACGGTGCCACTGTACTGTGGTAAAACCACACAATCTGATACAAGAGATCACTTTCATATCCTGATATATCCAGCTGTTTGAAGATTTTCATATCCAGGTTCAGTGTGATAGACGCTTCAGAAGCCGGAGCAGATCAGCCCGAGCGTTCGAGATCTCGCTCCGCTGCGTGATAATGAAGGAAACGCGTGTCAGGACGATCCTCAGATCATGACAGCGTCTGACATTTCTGCAGCTGTGTGATTGATTCAGATGATGAAGCTGACAGCCATTGTTTCCTCCAGAACTGTTCTCCTGGCCGTGATGGTCGAGGCATCGCCTTCATATCTCTGAGCAGACAGTAGACGTCCTCTGACCTTCAGATTTGTAAGGCTTTCACGCTGAACCCACTGACATCCGAAGCTAAATATGAACGTGAACGCCTCGTTCTGGATATTTGCAGTGGACTGCTGTGAGACACAGACTGTACCGGAAGAGAAATGCCACATGAATCAAGTGTCTTTGTAGTGTCTTTTCTGGCCTGTTCCTCTCTTTCTTTCTGTCTCTTCCTGTTCGTACTCTTTCTTATTGTTTTTTCCTTATAAATATCTGAATGTTGTTTCATCAGATCAAGAGTCTGTATCTGTGTGGCTCTTTCACTTTTCTTCTTCATGCATTTGTTTTCACCACCATTTGTATTATTATTTTTGTTTGTTTTGTCTTTTCAAACCCAACAATGGTCCTTTTGTCTGATGTTTTGCTTGAAAAAAGGGGCAAAAATATTGATAAAAAGTCATTTTATGTGTCAGTAAAAGTCTGTTATGTCACAATGTATTTGGAAATGAAATAAATCAATGCAATAAATAAAGTTTATTTCAAAAATATTATTTAAATACTTTATTTACTAATACTTTAAATACTTTTTTATTTGATGTATGAAAGATCACATTTGTTTCTTTTATAAAAAGATTCAAAGTAAACAATCTAAATGATTAGATTCATAACATGAACAATACAATATATAGAATATATTTAATATATATATATAATTGTTTTCAAAAACATTAAAAAATTCTTACCAACCCTATATATATATATATATATATAATTCAGCTCTCCAAGGCCCCATGTATTTGATCAAAATACAGTAAAAATACACTGTAAAAAAATTAAGTGATGTCAATATATGTTTTTCCATTACCTTAACTTAATCAACATAATTAAACCCATTTTAAGTCATATGGGATTCAACTTCATTTTTTTTTTAATATAAATTGCTGAAATGACTTGTACAGCCAGATTTATTCAACATAATTGAAGGCAGGAACTGTTTTTTTTTAACACAGTGCTGTAATATCGTGAAATATCAGTTTTCTATGTGAATATATTCTTAAAATGTAATTTATTGCTGTGATCAAAGCTGAATTTTCAGCATCATTACTCCAGTCTTCAGTTGACTAATTTCTGTCATCACACTGTCTAATATTTTTGGAGTCGATGTCTCTTGTTCCTGTATTGTGTTTAAATATCCAATTATCTGTGCAGACAGTAATGATGGTCCGTCAGAAGTAATAAAGTGAGCGTCCGGTCAGCGCAGGTGTCTGCGGGAGGCGGCGGGTCTCAGCGAGGCGTCTGTGTGTATGTGTGTGTGTGTATCTGTGTGTGTGTGTTTGGAGTCGATGTCTCTTGTTCCTGTATTGTGTTTAAATATCCAATTATCTGTGCAGACAGTAATGATGGTCCGTCAGAAGTAATAAAGTGAGCGTCCGGTCAGCGCAGGTGTCTGCGGGAGGCGGCGGGTCTCAGCGAGGCGTCTGTGTGTATGTGTGTGTGTGTATCTGTGTGTGTGTGTGTGTGTGTGTCTGTCTGTCTGTCTGTCTGTGTGTGCGTGTGTATCTGTGTGTGTGTGTGTCTGTGTCTGTGTCTGTGTGTGTGTGTCTGTCTGTCTGTCTGTCTGTGTGTGCGTGTGCATGTGTGTGTGTGTGTGTGTGTGTGTGTGAGAATGCTGCTCACTGATGAAGCCGCTGGTCGGGTCATTAATCTACAGCAGTGTCTGTAGGACGAGGACAGGAGGAAGGTGGTTAGTGGTTCCTGATGCCCGCGGCGCTGCTCTGCTGAGGCTGTCGTCTTCATTTTACACTCCTTCGGCTTGATTGGGACGCTGCGTTCCAGCTGTGGCCGTTTCTCTGTGCTGTCGGGATGAAGGGCGCGTGAGGATTGAAGATGTACAGCTTTATTTCAACATCTCTGCTGAGAAAAAAGACACACGAGAGTGTCGTACCTCAACCAGACTGAAGCACATCAGCGTTAAACTGCAGCCCTGAGCTCAGGCGCTGGCTTTACTGTTCAAATCATCTTTCTCTGAGTGATTAAAACATATATAATGTAGTGTAAGTTTAAGTCTATTGCATTACTTTATCATAAATATATATATACTGCATTAATGACATTATATATGCAAATATATTTATATATTTGTGTTTTTGTCATTTTTATTATTATTTTTTACATTTGTGTATATAGTTTTTATTCATTTTTATTTTCAGTTTCAGTTATTTTAGTACTTCAAGTTAAAATAAAAAAGAGAAATGTTTTCTTGGCAGCTGGCTGAAGTAAAATAAGTTTTTGTATTTAGTTTTATTTTATTTAGTTTCCTCATTTCGAGTAACAGTAGTTGTTGTTTTTTCTCAGTTGGCTGACAAAAAGTAAAATCAGTTCGGGTTTTTAAGAATGGTGTTTAAGAAACTACACACACTTTTTTTTTTTTTTTTCCAAAAATGTATCATTAAATAAATAAAATAAACTTGTTTTACTAACAAAAAAAGTTAACTACAAAAACTGTTAAACTAAACCATGGCCCCCAATATATGACACATTACCTGCTGAATTTAATTATTTGAATAGTGGGTTTTTAATAATAAATAATTAGATATTTCTAACAGAATCAGGATTTTTTTTTAAATACAGTATATATAATTCCATTAATGAATATTTGGAATCTATAATGTTCTAACTATGCCAAGATAGTGTGTTCAGGTCACAGTAAGTTCCTCCGGCCACAGATAAGAGCGTCACTCCCTGCCTGTGTGTTTGTGTGTTTAATCTCTCTCGCAAAGGCATTATTCAGCTGTTCTTCTCATGTGTGCCGTCTCTGTGATTAGCCTCTAAAACACCCATCGCAGTATCAATCTTCACAGTGTGGTTTTTGTGGCTCGACATAAGGCTGCATGATTAATTGAAATAAAACTGAAATTGTGAGATAGCTTATCGCAGCAAATAAAAATCTGTTTCTGAGTGAAGTGCGGCACTGTGTTCATTTACACGTGAGCAGCTCATGATCCGGTGTTTTCAGTAGCTCGATTCTCTGCATCTGTTCTGAGTTTGACATGCTTTATTGTGCGTTTGACAACACAACATGTGCAGACCATCTTTACAAAATTTGTAAACTGGCTGTTGACAGCCAAAGAGAAGCTTTAAAGTGCCCCTATTATGCCATTTTTAAGCTTCCTAATATGGTTTTGGGAGTCTCCTACAATAGGTTTACATGCATGCAAGGTCAAAAAACGCTTTCGTTTTCTCAGAATATGCATTTAATATCACCTCATTTTGAAAACGATTCGTTTGAAGCAGTTCTGAGATTCAGTCTCTCTAAACCCCACCTTTCCGTGAACCTGCTCTGCTCTGATTGGACAGAAGGCCCAGTCTGTTGTGATTGGTCTACCGCGTACAGCGCGTGTCGGAAACGATACGCCCATTGCAATAGTTCCATATTTTGAATGCTCAATTTATATGAAAAATCACAATTATATTTTTTCCCAAATTGTGCAACCCTTCTTCAACATCAGGAATGACTGAGTTTTGACAATAACAGGAAAAGCAGAGGTCATACAATGATTGGTTTTCGTTCAGCTCATCTCCACTGCTGTTTTCTGTGGGAATGTAGTGTGTGTGTGTGTGTGTGTGTGTGTGTGTGTGTGTGTCTGTGTGTGTGTGTGTGTGTGTG
>NW_015542334.1:263391-309567 GCF_001515605.1 Sinocyclocheilus anshuiensis | reverse complement strand
GCCCATTGCAATAGTTACATATTTTGAATGCTCAATAGGAAATATAAACATGTATTATTTATCATACTTACAGATTGTGATTCAGTGGAGCAGCTGGTCCAAATAAACTGGGTACTGAGCTCATCTTTCAAGAGCAAGCGTTTTGTGAATCCTGCATTGAACTCCCTGAGATTAGAGAAGCAGTCGTCAGTAAAATGACGGGAACACAAAAAAAACATTAAACACTGCCTGAAAGTCAATATTCGAACTGGCATAATAGGGGCACTTTATAGAATCCCTGCTGTTTTCCATCAAAATAAAAGCTTGATGGTTTAACGTGAAAGTAAAGGAATTAAAACACCAGTAAATGTTGGAGCTGTAATTTTACAGTTTTACTATAAAATAAAATTATTGTATTATTTTTCTTAAATACTCATTTTTTATTTTACAATGAAATATTACAATAGTTGTGTGTGTGTGAGTGTGAGGGTTTGACTATAAAGTGTGCTGCTTATAGAATCACTCAAACTAAAGCAAGGAGAGGTGAACGACACATGAAGGCTTGAATTGATGAAGGAGGTTTATTATGGAAATCAGTGCTTGTTGACGTGACTGTTTGTTCGTTCTCTGCAGAACTTGCTGTTGAATCACGGATGAAGATAATGGTTGGTGCTGAAGAAGAGGAGCATTGTTAGAGGATGTTTGTGTGTGTGTGTGTGTTTGTCTGCGGTATCAGGATTGTGTTGGTTTGTTGAGCTGATCTTCATTTACTGTGAGCAAATAAAGTCTCTTCAGCGTCTGTTTCTCTCTTCAGTCTCTCATTACTCTGTCAGCTTTCCAAACAGTGACTGTGAAGAGTGTTCATCAGTCTGAAACTGTGTTTATAATGGAGGCAAAAAAATGCATTTGTTCTCCCGCCGTGTGTGCTGAGTAAATGCATTTTCTCACAATATATAAATCTCTAATATTTCATTATAGTTGATGCCTTTTTTAAATCACTAATATTTCAGTATAGTAGATGCATTTTGAAATCTCTAATATTTCAGTATATTTGATGCATTTTTAAATCTCTAATATTTCAGTATAGCTGATGCATTTTTAAATCTAATATTTCAGTATATTTGATGCATTTTTTTTTTACAAGCAAAATTTATATCAGTAATTGCTTCAGCTGTGTGAGATAATAAAGGAGATCTACAGGAATTGGCATTAGGATTATGTAACAATCTTTGCATTATAGATTTACATCTACTCGGTCGCTTGTTTTTTATACTTTGACTCACTTTTTCTGGCCTTTGCAAACACGGGTTTGATTTGTGAGATAAATATGAGTGTGAAATACGACACATCCGTGTTCTGTGATAATTGAGTGTTTCATGAAGTTCAGAAATAGATGCGTTTCCTGCGAGAGGTGGAATGAGTGTCTGTTTGCTCAGGGATCGATAACAGATCTCTCCATCCAGGCGCCATCATTCCAGTGGCGTGTGACTTGATTTCCATGCATTGCTTCTCTGTGCGTCTCTGGCACAGACTCACACTTGTGTTTATGAGGAGCGGATGCTCAGGAGAGGACGGTGGTCTGTGTGCTTGTAGTCATGGTAACGCTGGTGGAGGCGGATGAAGATAACAGGTTGGAAAATGTAATCTGGCGTTCCCGTTGTACCGTATTGCTCTCCATCGCCGCGTGTGAATCACAGAAAGAGAGTGTTCAACACTGATTCAAACAGGCACCTGCAGAAATATAGTTTGCTCGTGTGACTGAACATATGACAGCGCTTTATTATGTTTGCTGAGCCCATATTAAAATAATACCAGGATATGAAACTGCTGTCTTGTTTGAAGTAGAATATTATATGATATGAAGATGGCCTGACTTTAGCGTCAAAAACACTGAGCTCAATAAAAACAGATCAGATTCTTTCTTAGGAAATGCTGCCATTTGTGTCGATAGAAATTTGATAGAATTGCAAGAAGAATTAAAAGATGCACAATATTTGAATTTGTTACACTTTAAATCACACAGAGGGTTTTTTTTTTTTGGCAAAAAGTATAAAAATTGACAAAAATATTATTTGATGCGATGATTTTTGCTCAGTTTACCTTGTTATTCCAAGGATTTCTAAACTATTAAGTCAGACGACCCCCTTTTATTTAAAATATTTAATTTGAAGTTTTTATTTTCTGTTTTTATTTTATTATTAGTTTTGTGTTTTTAAAAAAAAATATGCCTATATCATTTTTTTATTAACTTTTATTTAGGTTTTAGTTATATATATATATATATATATATTTTTTTTTAAGTTTGTTTTTCAGTTAATGCTTATTTTATTTCAACTAACAAAAATGTTTTTTTTTTTTAATGGTTTTAGTTAACTATAATAACTATAATAATAACTATTTAGTTAATATATAATAACTAAACATTGATTTTAAGTTAATTTTTCAATAATTTATCAACTCATATGCATATTCATAGCTATCTAATGGTGGTTAATGGTCACATGACATGCAGGAAAAAATATATATATTTCATATTTTTTAAGTAAGTGTTTAATTTTGATTATTTTTTATTTTACTTTAAGTATCTATTTTAATTTTACATTTTTATGATTTAATTATTGACTTTTTATAAACCCGTTTGGGGAACCTTGATTTATTCAAATGATATGGAAAGGTTGTTGAATTGGAAATAGAGTCTATAATCGGCCTTTGAGTGAATAAAATAAATTAACCCTGAGAATACAGTAATGTGAAAATACACAGTGTCAGAGACTCTCACAGATTTAGAATTTCAGCATAATTATGTGATCATAAAATGCATTTATCACCCAGTAAATTGCAGCATGTTGTTACATATTCATCAAGGTAAACAATGAATGTTTCACATATCATTGGTTAACACCATCAGTATTTAAAAAAATAACTGATGTTCACTTGAAGATCTTATATAGACTGTATCTGCATTTAAATGCCATTTGGATTAAACATGTTGATAGACGTGATGTGTGACATTTGAGACAGACAGAGATATTCATATATCACACACCGGTTACCTCATCTGAAATATCACGGGAGCAGAGCCTTTATTGTATTACTCTCAGTGTTATAAGTGAAATTGTCATTTCAAAAAGGTTTAATTTACTATGGAATTTTTATTCTAATTTATTTGCATATGTCACGAGGAGAGAATGAGCTCAGTGCAAAACTTCATTCACAGCCCGGAGCTCAGAAACAGGAACAAAATTATCAAATGCAAATTAAAGTTTCTCCACAGCAGGTGCAAAATGCCTTCAAACCGTGAGAAAATGCAAAAAACTGAGCTGTTGTAGATCCACACACACACACGGCGACAGTCAAGTGTCTGTAAAACTCTCAATAAGCATCTGTCAGAAGGTTTAGGGTGTGTGTGTGTGTGTGTGTGTGTGTGTGTGTGATTTACAGACACTCGTCTGTCGCTGTGTGTGTGTGTGTGTGTGTGTTTGAGTGTGTGTGTGTGTGTGTGTGTGTGTGTGTCCTGTATTTGCATTTATAAGCATGCATTCACCATTACGCCATTAGAAAATCAAACTCTTCTGACGGCTTCCAAAAGTCAATGTAATGATCCAGATTTCCTCCCGAAAGTGAGATTGGCTTTTTACTTTCTTTCAGTCTTCCTTTTAAACACTTTAAGACTTTTTTAACGCCGTGTGTGTGATGCAATCTCATTTCACAGCTCATTTAACACTCGTGGAAGCATATTCATGAAAGTAAAGCCTCTCCGCCGTCATTTCCATTGAGCTCTGTGTTCTGTGCTCATTATAACCTGTTTACTTGCTTCAGTATAATGTCAAATAATTGGATCCGACTGGTTGCAGTAACGAGTATTTGATGGAGAATAGTTGGGCTGATGCACGACTGGAGGAAAACACAGTTTGAGTCTCGCTGAACTGTAATCTGCAGGAAAGATTCGGCTTAATCACAGTTTGCCAGATAATAATGCAGACGCCAAACCGCAACATGCTCTCATGCCAACAAACATGATCTGATTATGGTTATTATAGCCAGTCAATCATTATCTTATTATCTTGCTAACAGTTTATAGTTTCATATAAATTATAAAGCATTGCTCAAATAAAGATGCAAAAAGGAGCATTAAAATGTCGTTTAAAATGATGTTTCTGCTCAAGATGGTCACATGGTTCTAGAAGTGAAACACTATTAGAACAAATCAAAATTTAGAAATACATGTGTTTTAAATATGTTAAGCAGCTGTTAACTTTAGCTCACAATCAGTGTAAAAAGATCACAGAAACTTTTTAAAAGAGTAGTTCACCAAAAACCATCATTTACTCTCCCTCGTGTTGCTCCAAACCCATAAGAATCTGGCTAATAGTCATACTCCAAGAAGAGATATCAAGCGTAGCGTTAGTTCTGGCAGGTCACGTTAGTCAAGCTCGCATCAGCTGACTTTCAGCTGATCCCCATCTACCTATGGGAATACGACACCTATCTAAGCATTCATATATAAGGTCCCTCAGTATTATCAGCAGTTTCGCATTGCTCAATAGCTAATTACCCTCCTCCATCCCCAACTCCTCCTCTGTCAGTCAGGATTCAACCTTCTGATTCTCCTTTGAATCAGACTAATTCTAAAATGTGTACATAAAATGATTGAACTTTAACAATATCTGCAATACATTTATGTTGGTTCTGTTCTGTTTACCCTGGGGGGGTTATCGCTGCTCTCCCTGCTCTCATCCATGCTAGGCTGCATGGATGCGCAGGGAATTCTTGCCCAGAACAGAACCATACCGCCAATCCAAACTGTATGCTAATTGTCAATCATCTTTGACGATAGTGGCCCTGACAGAAATGATTGGTTTATATGATGAACAGCAAGCAAATATAAATCTAATTTCAGATGAGTCTTTGATTTCTGACTGGATGAGCCACAATCGAAGTTGTAAAATAAAATTAAAAACAATAATAATAATTAAAAAAAAAACTCAATTAGCCTGGTTTTCAAAAACTATATTACTTGGAGCAAAAATTTTGCAAAAAAATAAAAAAAAACATTTAAATAAATAACAAATTTGTCCATGGAACTGAATATGAATTAAAAAGCCTTTAATGTAACATTAATTAATGTACTATTACATTTCTAGGTGTCTAATAAACCTGGCATTGTGTATCACATATATTGTTGTCTCTTTGACAAATTGATTTTTTTGTCTTTTGCTTTGGATAAAGCATCTGCTACATGCATATATGTAAATGTTTGTACAAACCAGCCAATCAGATTGAGGCTTGTGGGCTAAAGTGAATTATCATTATGGCATGTTTCATAGTGTTTTCATAGTTTCTTTTACTCACCACAAATACAAATGAGGTTAAATGCTCTTTACAAATGCTGGTAATTTTTCAAAAGGCTGCAGGCAATAAGGTCAAAGGTCAGTGGTAGTTTACTGTGATGTCATTACACAACAAATAACAACATTCCGTTATTTCAAGTCTTCTTTGGGATTGTTTTTTGACTACTACAGGAAAACCATTTAAATGACCTAAAAAGTCCAGGTTTTGGCCTTGTTTTCCGATTAGCGTTCTCTCTACAGTCCTCATACATTATATGTGTGCGTATTTGCATTGCTTTGACTGTTCTCTAGATCCCGCCTTCTCACATGCCACGATTGGTCGATTATGTACAATTCCTGCACGCTATTGGTCAAACTACTTTTCACTCAATACCTTCAGCAAGTATGAAAACAATAGGAAAACAAAGCCAAAACCTGGACTTTTAGGCAATCCCTGGAAAAATAGGATGTATGGTCACCCTAGAAAAAAATAAGCATACTAATTCAGAACAGGCTGAAATACTATGCAATACATTTATGCTAATATTTAATTTGTCACAGCTTGAAAGCTCTAAAAGGAAAAGTTTGCACACTGTTTCTTGACAAAGCATGCAAAACGCATAAGTAAACAGAAATACATCAGTTATAGCGGAGGAAAAGAAACTTGTGATGTTGCACACGTATGTGAAACACTTACTTCAGCCGTACGGTGGCCTGAGGGCACCATTTGAGATTGAGTGTCATTCCGCATGAAGAGCTGTGAGGAGATGAGAAGCGTGGAAAACAGGTTTACCTGAGACTCCCAGCTGTGTGTGTGAGTGCGTGGTGTTAGATGACAGTACGCAAAACCATGTTACAGTATATGTTTGCATTGATGACTTTGCCTTCATACACACAATATTTGAATACCCCAGTAATAATTGAGCATTTCAGCTCAGGCCTCAGTGTGTTTGCATTCATCTGGCTCTCTCATGGTCCTGATTGAACCGCCTCAGGACTGTTAAACACAGAAACCAGATCTCCGCTATGCTTCTGTTGCTTTAGACAGTTATTTGAGGATCAGCTCCACACCTCCAGGTGTAAACAGATGCTGTTCTCAGCTCTGAATCCCAGGTAGAGCCGCCCGCGAGGAAATCAGTCACCTCGCCCTGAAATACTCCTCAGAAGAGCTGCTGTGAGGTATGGAAGATCATTAAAAGCGCATGGACAGTGACTGATTGGTGCTAAACGTGTGCGATGCTGCTCTGTGCTCCTATTTCTCTCACTGTTATATGACAGAGACGAATGGCTCTGAGGGTTTGTTTGTGGGGGAGTGAGTGTGTGTGTGTGTGTGTTTGGAGAAGGCTGAAGTGATGTCATGAGTCACTGGGTGTGATGTCTTGGCAAGCAGGAGATAAGTGTTAATGAGCAACCAAAGCTAGCGTGTGTCATTCAGAACTGAAAACATAGCCTACAGTACAAAATTTGGACACATTAGAATTAGTTAGTCATTAGTTTTTAATGAAGTCTCTTCTGCTCACTAAGGCTGCATTTATGCACTCAAAAATACAGTGAAAACACTAATATTGTGAAATATTATTACAATTTAAAATAGCTGTTTTCTACCTGAATGCATTGTAAACTGTAATTTATTCCTGTGATGAAAGCTGAATTTTCAGCATCATTACTCCAGTCTTCAGTGTCACATGATCTTCAGAAATCATTCTAATTTGATTAGCTTTTACCAGTTTCTCCTAAATACTGAAGGGTTTGATTGCACATACAATCTTTGACAGCAGCAGCATATTAAATAGGAGCTGGGGAAGTGTTCCTCCTGTTTCTAAGTTGATAAGTTTATACACTGGTTATTCAACACTGGGATGCTCTTTTTATCACTCCGCTTGTTTGTCTTTGTTCCAGACAGACTGTCAGAGTTTATACCGACTCCTCCTACAGGTTACATAGTTACACCAGTAGGTGGCGACTTGATGAGTCACTCATTCAACCGATTCATTCAAAACACTTATTCATTCAGGAAAGAATCAGTGAGTGAGTCATTGAATCTCTCACTCAACCTAATCATTCAAAAATGCTTGAATGCCCACTTAGACAAGAAGAGATCATCTCACCAACATATAAAGCAACGACATTGTTTTATGTGTCATTTAGGGCTCAGTAAATCTGAAAAAGACGACAGTACAAGAACAGATGGAAGTGAAAAACACTCAATATCACAACAGTCCAGGATGTATAGAAACATGTCACAAACTTTGCAAAATCCAGTGATTGGAAGCCAAATAATGTCCTCAGACGGATGAGCTCCATGATGTTCCCTCCACTGGTTTTAAGTTTCAGCTGTGTGCTCGTTCTCGTGGTGTTAAACATCTGTGCATTTGTGTGCTGAAGTGACACAAACAAACAAGTACAGAGCAGCAGATTTTACAGAGCTGCAGAAAAAGGGTGGCGAAAACATTTTGTGCATAATTTACATCAGTTTGTGGTATTTCATAGGTTTAATGATATTATAGTGTTATTCTAAAATAGGAAAAATAGTCATAAAAAACTTTTGACTGCTACTTTGGACCCTTTATTTGTGTTCTTGAGAAGCCACAAAATGATGTCCAGGGTCACAAAGAAACACACACAAACACTTTGCACACTTATCAACGTGAGCTGAAGATGCTAAGCAATATTCAGCATGTCTAACTGATCCCAGAGCAACGGCAAACATCAACATATCTTTGCTTTCTGTTTAGCATTCACTTTGACTGAGTGAAGCTCCTCTGAGATCTGATCCTAAAAACACATCCGTCAGAGTCTGACCCTCAAGTTCAAATATGTTCAGAGAATCAACCATCAGATCATATCCTAAATGAAAAACTCTTATGGCTTTAAGTTCACAAGATAAGTTGAAATCAGGGTCATGTTATATTGAAAACCATCTTAATAGAAGAGAGAGGTCATCTTAGCTTTTTTTAAAACGTTGCTTTCCAACTCATTTTTCTTCTGTTTAAATGTTCATCTGACCTCTTGATTTGATTTCTGAATTCGTTTCTGTATATGGACAGGATTGACTGGAGCTTGTGCATTTCCACATTGTGTAATTCACAGATCATTAAACATGTGCAGCCATTATTTAAACCACAAAATTCTGCTTCCGCTTTGCTTGGCGCAGTTTCAGTATCCAATTATGCAAGTAGGCATTTTATGAGACTTATGAGAGGTTAAGGAATTGTGATTGTCATTGCTGTGATCAGCTGTTCCTGCTTTAATATCTGCTTTAACAACATGTACATTTTTCTTTCAGCTTTCTATATGAGCTTTTCATTGCCATCAATTGTCAATGGACTAGTCTGAACAGGACTTGATTGCACATAAAATTATAAGCACCAGAGTACAGAAAAATATCTTAAGTGAATCATCAGCTGTGGCTTGAATAGCAGAACCACTGAACATGTCTTTTCCTTCCACATGACTTTAGCTAGTTTTAATTGGCCTTGAAATCTGAGAAAGATCTTTTAATCAGTGAAAATGAGACAGCATCTCAGGAGAAAATCTCAGAAATGTTCATTTGTTTCAACGCGTCGGCTGTCATGGTCTGGCGTACTAAAAGAGGGATTAATTAAGGTTAAAATGGAGTCATATTCAATAATGAGGACTGAGTCATCCAAAGGATGAATTCATAATGTTTCTCAAATGCTAGTAATTATTTCACTGTGGGTTTATGGAAGTAAAGACATCCCGTGAACAAGAACTGTGGCCTTACACAGCAATACAGTGGTCAGGAAAAACCAAAGCTCAATGGGAAAACCCGTCTTCTGCTTGAAAACACTGTGGCATGGCATGGGACACAACAGCAGTCATTCTGAGAAAAGCAGCTGTTTAAAGGAAAAGCAAAAATCATTCTCCTTCCAGATGTAGTTACAAAAAATATATGACTCCAACATCAAAATACTAACCCTAAACAATACAATTTAGATATGTTACTCAAGAATACAAGTTCAAAAATAGACTCATGATGAACTTAATATGGGCATCTGTAGCTGTGATCCGAAGCCCTGTAACTCGAGTGGAGGATGTTGTCTCCTCAGCTGAGCTGATGGAATTAGATGTGATTATAGAGTCTCAAAGGAAGCCATCATAGATTTACATTCAGTGACTGAGGTTTTGTCTCAGCCAACATAACAGCGATTCAGCAAGAACTGCGTATGTATGGATGTGGCAAACTTTATACGGTCTTTTATAAGGTATAAGACAATTATACGGTTAAACAAGTGCCTTGGACTCTTTAACAAGCTCAGCTCCAGCCATAATGCAAAGACCGTAAACATTAAATTGTCCAAGGTCAAAGCCAAAATAGTCAATTCAAATTCCAGTGAGACAAGAGGCCAAATGTAATCTGAAACCAAGAACGCAAGCACAAGTACCCTCAAACCAGAAAAGAAGGCTTCATTTAGCAGTGCTTCCATGACTTCACGGTGCATAATAAAACAGATGCAAAGTATTTAACAGGTGAAATCACAAGAAACAGGTGTGTGGAAAACAGGTGAAAAGAGCATCAATTTGTTAAAAAAAACACTGGTGGAGAAAGTTTGGTGCACAGTCAAAATAGCATGATTTAGTACATTTTAATTAGGTTTTGCACAAATAATTTCATATACTTGTACTGTTTCAATAAAAACAGATCAGTTCAGTATAGATTAGTCATTTGCAAGCTGAAATATGAATACGATTTGGTTTATAAATATCCAAAAATGATTTTAGCAATTTTAGGGGAACAATCATTCTTGTCAACTACTTCAAATAGTAAACAAAGTGTCTCATTTAACTTGATAACTTCTTTCCAACATTTGTCAGTCTCCTAGCAAGGTTCCAAAAGGGGGTTTTGCAGAGGAACTATTTTTGGTTCCCCAAAGAACTTTTCATGTTCTTCAATAGCTCTAAAGGTTCTTCATGGAACCATAGATGCCAATAAAGAATCTTTATTTTGAAGAGTGTAGATCAGTACATAAATTCATGGATCAGCAGTAAAAGGTCCAGTGTGACTGGTTGGTCGAGTGGGAATGTTTTTGTTGCTTTGAATATGATGGGTTTCGGGTTGCATTCCAGGCTATTATAACTTTTTTTATTTGAATAAACCCACATTGCTCTGTATGTGAGTGTATATATATATATATATATATATATATATGTATGGAATTTGCATTTTGTTTTGTGAACAGATAGAACGGATATATATATATAAAGCAATACAGGCCTATATTGTAGCATGAATCTGAGCGCTGTGTGAGAAAAAACACTGCTATTGCTGTTTGCAACGACCACGCAACAAAACATTAATTCCAGTGCTGGATGACCACTCACTGTAACAAACACTAGAAGAACTGAAGATGCTTCCTCTGTATTAGATTTATCCCTGCCTTGAGCTGTTTCATAGTGTGGTGGGGACAAAATCAGCCATTGCAACTAAACGACGCTTGTGCCTCTGGTGGTGTGCGGATGTCAGGATGACACCTGTGCAGAAAACAGAGTTGTTAATCTTCTTATGGCTGCACTCTTTAAGTAGTGGAATGTGGTGGATGGTTGTACTAACATGGTCTGGTGTGTGTGTGTGTGTGTGTGTGTTTTAATAGCTTGTCTAATCTCATCCCAGCAGGGTTGCCAATCCTTGCCATGTGGCTGTGCCTCTAACAGGATTCAGAAGAACAGAGGGTCAACACTTTATTGGGTGATGACCAGTCAGTGAGTGCATGTGCTGAGGTAAATTATAGTACAAAATAACTTCTTGGTGCGGTTATGTTGCACTTGTTGTCGAGTGACCTGAATAAATAAATTCATGCAGTATATTAATGTTATTTTATTAAGTGATCATCCAATATGAGCACAATTAACTGAGAGCTAGATGCTGTCCAGATCTGTCCTGTATACTAAGACATGTCATCAAGTGATTTCCTTTTCCTGGCCAGTACAAACACTTTGATGTGGTTTGGCAAGTTTTTTTTTTTGAAAAAGACATGAAAGGAAGACATTAATCATATGAAATGCAATATCAGAGTATCTATCAATATCTGGCTTTGTTGCAGCTCTAGCCTTTTGTAGCATAATGTTTTGTTTGAATTATTTATATCGATAAGTACTTATATTTACATGTTTGCTTGCATTCACACAATGTTTGAGTCTGTGAAGTTGGCGTGCGTGTGTGCGTGAGTGTGAGTGATGTCGCCACCAGCGGATCAATCGACTCTGTGGCCTGCATGAGAGAGCTTTTGTTCTGTATTCAAGTAATCACATGCTCACACAAACACACCAGTCTGTACTTAACTCAATCACATTATTGCTATTATTAGGGATCATTTCAGAGATGTTTTATGTTAATGCTTCCAGCACAAGCGAGTTTCCTGTGTTTTTTTTCCCACTGATAATACAAAGGTATCAGTTTGATTGCTGCTCTGTAATGATTTGTGTAAACTCTTTAAATGAAAACAAAAAATGCTAAGGTTCTGAATTTTTGAGAAACGTAACTTATAGTGATTGTAATATATTGTGTTTGTTTGTTTATTGTGCATTTTTATTTCGTACTACATTGTGTTGTGTTTAATGTCGGGATCAATTCTCTACAACAATTTCCTCCAAAGTTCAAACTGATTTGGTCAATAAACTTCAGCTTCACAAGAAGGTTTACAGTGTCGTGGCTTTACACGCCGCGAGGTGGCGCTCTAGAGCAGCGTCCGGCCGCGCACCTCGCGCATGATTGATCGTTTCCAGCTCAGCCAGTCCTCGCGCTGCTCAAACCGAGGTTGCTCGCGTTCTGAACGCCGACACGCATTCCACTCGCGCTACGGAACGGGATATTTCGGCGAGTTTGGGAATTTAACTATGACTAGGACATGCCATCCAAGGATCACTCGAACGTGTAAGTGCCATAAACGAATTACCTGAACTGTCTACGTTAAATGGGTAGAAATGTGAATATAAATCTTCATGGGAGTAGTTTTGTAAAGCAGGATTTGACAGCCCAGCTCTGCGTTGAGACGAGACTCGTGTAGTGTGTAATTTAAGCACTGCTGTGGTGCTCAAGTGTGGAAACCAGCATTTGGCTCTTACACTACCCGAGTACCACGGATTATTCCGTACGAAACTTTAAGAACCCGGCGTTCGGATTTTGAGCATTGATCACATTTAGAGACTTTGTAAACACTTAGATCTCTGGTTTGCTGGAACCCGGTAAGTTAGTTGGGAATGTGTTTTCACACAGTCCTTTTACAAGAGCGTAACATGGGATGAAAGGCTGGGAATCGGTTTATTACCGATTACATTTCCTCGAGCGCTCGGCTGAATGGCAGCGTTAAAACGTATCGGTTTGGTTTACTTGCTCCGGTTTGTATTCTTTCCAAACACGTTGTAGAGCTAAACAATCTCGGGTCGTGGGTGACTGCGTTGTCAAAGCATTTCGATTCCAGAGAAGAACATCAGCAAGCGGCATGGTGAGGGATTGTTCTGGTAGGGTTAGGTCAACGTTACTGAGAACGATAAGAAACTGACATTCCATTGGCGTTTTGAGCAATTCGTATGTAAATAGAGACCTGGACGTTTCAGGAATGTTGTGCATGAACGCACCGATTTGAAAATTGTCTCGGAACCATGTGTTGTTTAAGGGGCTATTTTTAAACTAACGTTACCCCTCCTGTTTCTCCATCCAGCTCTCTAAAAGGCACCCTCATCTGAGAGGACCACATGTTGCTTTTGGTAGAAATCGATAGGCTCTAATTGATTTATAAATGATTAGTCACGGTGTGTAGTGTTAAAAGGGCGTTAACAGCAGAACTGGTTATGGAAGCGATGCATCTGAAGGTTCAGCCTACATAGGCTACTATTCATTTTCTTGGTCTTCAATGGATCTGCATGTATGTGAACCTGTGCGGAGCATGAAAACTATATATAAACCATTTGCTAGAAGTTGACAGAGGTGATCTGCCCCTACATGACCATTGAGCTCGCGCAGGCTTTTTAATGATCGTGGACTGGTGGGTTTTGGTTACTGATGGTTCTTCAGGGTTTAAGAGACTCTAGTAAAACGATTGGTCTCGACATCTCAGACGACTATTCATGGTACCTGTCTGCCATTGTTATCACGACGTGACGGTTAGGAGCGTGACGGACATTCAGATGGAAATTGGTAATGTGTTTCCTCATGCGTGAGGGAATCGTTTGTTTAGACTCCCAACACAACCCTAACGGGGATAATCTCACGGGTTGCCAATAAAAAACGACGTCAGGCCTTGTGGGTCAGCGAGTTAAAGCCATCTCCCTCTTTTGGACGTGTATTATGAATATAATTCACATCTGTGTAACGCTAACCAAACCACCGAACGGTTAAGTTGACTTTATTACCTCACTATTAGAGTCCTGGATCCTTGTACGTGTGTCAAATAATGTCGATTCGTCAAATGTTTAATAAGGACTTTTAAGCTTGCTATAATTTCGATTCGTTAAATGTTTAATAAGGACTTTTTAAACGTACTATCACGTTGCATAGCAAACATTTCTCATCAAATTAGCTAGCGTTTGAGGTCTCTTAGACCCTACGCAGTGTAGAATACGAACCTGATGTAGTGTCGAGCAAACTTTACCTCAGAATTAAGACCTGTGACCCTACGGAGTGTGTTTTTACCGTGAAAAATCCGTTTTCGAGATTCGCGCCGGGAGCTTTTGTGATGTGTGGAGTTTGGAATGCGGACTGGCCCGCGCGCTGCTGTAGAGCGGCGGATGTGCGCATGCGCGAAGGCTTCCCCTCCTCACTGGCGCGACTGGTTTTTCTCTGACCCACAGCAAAACTAATGACCAAGATTAGCTCCTTTACCTAAATAATTTATCTCGGCAAGACAAAAATGAGCGGGGGAAATAATTACGGAGCGAAAGATACAAGCGCTGCAGTAAATTGGGCACAAAGGGAGATAATTAGGCTATTGTTTTTGTTATAGATTATTATGAGTGGAGATGTAAGTGAATTTGGACAAATTAAAGATTAATAATCGTGTAGGGAAGAGAGATAACATATTGGCAAAATTGCTGCTATTATATATTACAGTTTACTGTACTATGGTGGTACATATGGTAATATATTTGACATACCATGGTACTGAACAATTATCCATGGATACTACAGAGCTACTTGTCCAAAGACTCATGGCTGTACCATGGTATTTTTGGTACTTGTTTGTTAGTGGCTGGTGTTCAACTACGAGAGTGTCCTCTTTGTATATTTTGTGCTCTTCTTGTGTCGTCAACATCCCAGGCTGCAGCATGAGAGCTCATAATTGTGGCCCATAGCTCACTCTCTGTTTGACTTCTATTAATAATCTCTCTCTGCCTCCTCTGCCATTCTCTCTCTCTGTCCCTCACTCTGTTCTGGGTAAACGCTTGTGTGCCGCCTTGCCAATCCATAACGCAAGGGTTTCAAGCCCCATAACCCGACTGAAAGAAGTCTCTAGGGCTCCTTATGATCTATTGGTCTCTTATATGCTCTATTATAAGTTGTGTTAGTGAGTTATGAAAATATTGTCTCTGATCAGAAGATGTGACTCCAGAGACATATCACTGCTCTCAAGCAAAGTGAACTATAGCCGTTAAATTACAGGCCATGGACACCATTATGAGCTCTGCACAGCAACAAACTGAAGTTAGTGAAGTTAGTAAAAAAATATATATTTTAGTGTTGATGTTTTTCTAGCTGCATTTTTATAATTAGCATGTTGTGATTTAGCTGTTAACCTGGTAAAACCAACTCAGAAAATTAGAAACGCAGGACGACTTCCTCCCTTTTTTTTTTTTTGGAAAACTGATTTTACATGTATGTATGGTGGCCTGTTTTTCCTTTTTCCTCATTCATATGCCATTCTCTCTCTCTCTCTCTCTCTCTCGCTCTCGCTCTCTCTCATTTTTCTACTTGTCCTAAGGCCAGTGGTGATATTAAAATGCACTTAAAAGGCCTGGCTGTTACTCTGTTTATTAAAGAGCAAACAGCGAGAGGTCGTCTTCACACACAGACACTGCTAACTCTGTCCAACCTTCAGACAGTCACTGCACAGTTTGACCTGCCATGAAATGACAAATTCACTTGTGTCCATACTAGTGATATACTGATAAATTGGATGATATTTGCACAATTTAGTATTGTCGACTTAAAGTTACACAGTTTGCACAGCTAATCGTAGAGTAGGTGCGTCAGTGTCGAGATCATCCTTCTGTAATTCTGTTCTTGCACAATCTCATGCTATTCGAGAGTTGATTCTTAAAGTCCATGTAAAGCAGTATTAAATGTGGCTCCAGTGCATCGAGACATGATTTCAGGCCCGCTCAAAAAATCCTGAACACAAAAACTGCTTTAAAGGGGTCCTATTATGCTTTCAATTTTTCAACTTTAGTTAGTCTGTAATGTTGCTGTTTCAGCATAAAAAAGATCAGCAAAGTTACACAGCTCAAAGTCTACTTCAAAAGGAGATATTTTATTTAACAGAAATCACTTTTCAAAAACTACAACGAATGACTCGTTTGGACTACAACGCATATTTTCCAGGATTTGTGATATCACAAATATCGACGAATGGGACGAGGCCTGGTGGAGCTGCACTAGAGAAGGCAACGAGTGTTATCACTATGTCTTGAGACGCGCGCTAGTTTTCCCAAGGCAGATGAACTTAGAGTGGTTACAATCATACACTGGCCCAGCTAACCAATCAGAGCACACACTGGCCCAGCTAACCAATCAGAGCACACACTGGCCCAGCTAACCAATCACAGCGCATTTCGTATTTCAGAAGGCGGGCCTTCATTTGATTCAGGAACTATTCGAGCCGTTCATGCCAGACTGGGGGGAGGGGTGTTGTAATAATGTAAAATATGTGAAAAATATTTCACATATTTGTTTTTCGAACAACCTGGTATGAGAGGCTCTTCTAGTACACCCCCAAAACACAATCAAGACTTCGTAAAAGAGCATAATAGGATGCCTTTAATGGTCTAACTCCACAATTCATTACTACATAGTTCACAGTATTTGTAACGTGTTTTCAGCAATACACTTCTAACATTTATAATGTGTAATCTGAATTGCCTTTACACAGACTATAACTATTTCTGAAGACATCTTGGAGGAAGGATATGCAGTCAGTTTTGCACAGAACAAGAAAAAAATACAGTTGGGACAGTGGTTGGCGAGACGTGGGAAGCAGCTCGCTGCCACTTTGGCTTGTTAATTTTTTTGTTTGTATTTTAGCTCCTGCTTCCCACTGCTTCACCCTCCTCTCATGCTCTTTTTTTGCAATTTCATTGGCTGATTGCTGCTGTCTTGCTAGTTGTTGATAGTGTGCACATCTGTAGCATCTGCGATCCCTGGCACATGCAGTGAGCTGGCTGCAATTTGGAGGTTTTGTTGCAGACTTAAAGCTGAAGTGTGTGACTTCTTTGCCACTAAACGAAATCGCAAAATAATGACTGTTTCAAACAGATAGTCTCACTCGAAACTCACGCCGTTGGTTGAGTCAGTGTTGCTCTGGCAGGCTGGATGGGCGTCTCAAACATATGATGGCGCCACAGTGTTTACACTTTTTCAATGAAAACAAATCAAATGGTTTACTTTAAATTGTCTCTGTATATTAAGCTGAAAATTTTACACACTTCAGCTTTAAAACATGAAAGGACTTTTGTTGTATGGTGTTGGCTAGTCTTTACAGCTTCGTGTGAAGCACATGTTGTCTTAATTTAGTACTTTTTGCTCTCAAGTGTGTTGGAACAGCACAAATGACATGAGTCCGTCCTGTCAGAGAATGAAGAGCGAGCAGAATCTGATCTTAATGCTGTGAATCTGAACTGCAGCGTGGGCTCATGTTTGTGACGTAGTGATACGCTCTTGAGTTGTTTGGACAGAAGTCAAAGTATTGCAGTGGAGTTGACTGCTGTGTGAGTCGTGGAGATAGTATGTGATTAAGATAGGAAATGGTCATAGATCCATACGGCTGATGCTACATGTTTTTCTCTCTCTGTCAACTTGACTTCTCCCATCACTCCCACTCGCTCTGCTTTTTCTCCCCTTTCCTCTGGTTGTTTTCTTCTGCGCTCCTCGCATTGCTCATCTCCTGTGCGTGCATGTGTGTGTGTGTGTGTGTCAGTGTTTGGATGTGTTTCTGGTAAAAGGACGTGGTCCAGCTCCGATCTGAGATTTTTTCCTTTAAATGCAGTCAGTGACTAAAGCAGCAATCAGTTTTTCATTTTTTACTCAGTATTTTCTGATTATTTTTACAGTGCAGTGCTTTTAAGTGCAGATTTTTCTAGATCAGGGGTTCCCAACCACATTCCTAAAAAAGTGCAAAAAATATCCATATTGTTTTGGGAAGTTGTTATAATACCCTGTGTGAGCAAAGTCAGTAAATTTTAATCTGATGTGATAACATGAACTAGCATTTTCGGGAAAAAGACAATCCTCTCTTGGTCAAAATCATCAATAAAACAACATGAATGTTAAAGATGCTTTTGATGTTCGATGTAAAATCAGGGTCCTGAAGCAGAACCAGTTGAAAACCGCTGCGCTAGAAGCACGTTCAGAATCACAATTGCAGCTCTGCTCTCTCCTGTGATTTCACACAGCGCTGCGGCATTGCATTCTCTGCATGTTGCACACACACATGCATTCGCTCAAACACACATTTCTCTTCTGTCAGTATTGTGTGCTTTTCTCCTCCTGCAGTTTTAACCGCACAGCCGTTTAAATAATTCAGCATCTTAAGCTCAGCTTGTAAATAATGCGAGCTCACATATTGCACTGCAGCGAACTCTGTGTTTAATTTAATACAACTCAGTGCGTTCATAATTTCAAAAAGCCTCTTTAATGCAAATGTTTCGATTATAAAGGACACATGTACACACACTGCAACACGTAGTTTTAATTATAACGTGCTCCAGTGACAACTAATGAGATTTATTTCCTTCAGTGAGTTATGGCATTGCTCAAACAGTGGTGTTCCCATGAGCCAATGCGTCTGTGCTCTCTGCTCTATGTTTGTCTTGCACTAAGTGGTTGTATATCTAGTGCTGTTTTATTACAGGGCTTGCACTATATTCAGTTTCCCTTTTGTTTCTGCAATTAATTCAGTCCCAACCGCTCTGCAATAATTCACCCGCGAATGTAAATTCTGTCGTCATTTCTTTTCTTTTCCAAGAAATACAATAGGAGATTTTAGGCAGAATGTCTGAGCTTCTGTTATTCATACGAGGAAAGTTTGGAGCGGAGCTCCAAAAAATGACAAAAACACCATGACAGTAGTCCATATTATACTGTAGAAGTCTTTTTGTGCCTAAAACCTGAACTTGCATAAAATATTAACACAATTCCATTATTGCTGCCTTGCAAGCATGTTACAGTGAGGCCTGAAAGGAGCACTCAGGATTATATATGCATGCAAATGAGTGCATTAAGGTTTGCATAAGGTTTTGTCTGTAGATTATTCTAGTAGCACTATGTGTTTGTGTATGCGATGCTTTCTATGTATTTGTTTATAGGTTAAGTGTTCCACTACTTAGTGACTGATTCAAAACACAAGCAACAGCTCTGTGCGTCACAGAAATAACATTCCATATGGCAAATGCATGGAGAGATTAGATTCATAAGTGGTTTTAAGTGTTTACATTTTACATTTAGATTTACATTTACACATTTAGCAGATGCTTTTATCCAAAGCGGGGAAAAAATTTGTTAGAAGCATGTTGCTAAACAAATGATGCGACTCTCTAGCCAGCATAAAAATACATCACACACATATTGGGTAAAATTAACTATCTGTGATCTTAGCACAGTGTTTTCAAAGATTGCCTTTTCTGTGAAGGATGCATGTGATGCTACCCTGAAATATGGTATCTTAGACGGCGGCATAAATATTCTGCCTAACTTTATGGCGTATTGCAGACTTATAAAGCTTTTAAACTCTGCCTCGGCAGGGTTTTGGAACAGGACATTTGTGTGTGTATGTGAAGGCCAAAAGCTCTCACAGATTGCAGTACGACATTCATGCGTTTGCTTATAATCCTTCAGTGAGCGTATGAGATATCAGAGAGGCTGTTGTGTGCGTTGATAGTGTAATCTGTAAATTCTATACTGTGTTAATGTTGTCATTTCACACTTCACTGCACCTTTTAGGGAGCCTGTTTTCACATTACTAACATTCCAGCAGCGTGAGATGTACAAACAGCTGTTTGCGTGTTATTACAGCGTATTGTTTTCATTTCAGATCATGGTTATGGTGTATAAAGTTATAGTTAACACTACAAAATGTTTTACATATTAAATAACCATGGAATAAGGCCTACATTTGGATAACCCAAACAATTGCCTGCTTTATAAATGAAAGGCTGTGTATCGCATTTGATTAATTTCCTTTTCATTTGGAACTTTACAGACACAATCCAACAGGTAAGGTTAAGCAAATTAATAAGTCTGATATCAATGCAAAAATGGTGCAATGTGACGCATCAAGACTAAATAGGCTATTCGTAATCAATGAAGCTGTCAATACACCCGCTTGTGGTCCATTTTACAGTTACCCTCTTAAAAATAAAGGTTTTATTGACTTCTTTGGTTCTATGGAGAACTTTTTACTTCTGTGGAAACTTTAGATTCCACAAAAGGGTCTTTATAGTGTTAAAAGGTTCTTAATTATTAATGTTCGTAGCACTAAGAAAAAAAGTGTTTTTAAAGGGATAGTTCACCAAAAAATTTAAAATTGTCATTTACTTGCCCTCAAGTAACCAAACATTTCTATTTCAATACTATGGAAGTCAATGGCTACCATCAACTGTTTGGTTACCAACATTCTCGTCTTATATGTCTTAAACAAACTCATACAGGTTTAGAACACCATGAGGGTTAGTAAATGACAGAATACAAATTTTTTGGGTGAACTATCCCTTTAAGAAATGTTCTCTGAATGTTTTTTGGAAAACCCAAACCGCCTTTTGGAATCTTTATTTTTAACAGTGTAGACTGTGTATTTTTTACCCTTGGTATTGGATTTTTACCCTTTTTGCCCAATATATATCATGCTATAAACTGTGCTCTCCACAGGTTAACACATATCTACCATCACATATACCATAGTGTGTTTCCATGGCACTGCTCAGCGATGTGTGAAACAGTGGAGTGTCCATCAGGAATGCGGTGTCACCCACATGAACATGCCGCCCCTCCGTCGGCCCCTGACCCCTTCAACAGCCCCGCATTCATCCATCTCTCTGCCTCTCATTCTCTCGCTCTCACTCTTTGTCTTAGCTGCTTTTGTGTTTGCCAAAGGTCCAGAGAGTCACTGGTGATGAGGCAGCGGCGCATTGTTTCCCGCGAGTCAAATGCAGCAGCGTTTTACTCTCGGGGTCGACTCGCGACATGCGCTGAAGGGGGAATGTTTATCCCACGCGAGCCGCTGATGCAAATGAACGCGGAGGTCGAACTACAACAACGGTGTTTATTTGGGCTTAACCGGTTTAGCTGTATGAGAGGCTGTTCATCTTGTCAAAGAAGTTAATGGAAATTTGTTTGGTATTGTGGTTTTTGTAAGAAGTGGGATGTTGGTGGACAGTTGCTCATCGTATTTGTTAAAGTGCAAATCCATTTTTAGATGCACAGTTTTGGTTTAAACAGTTGGGAGAAGTTTTATTTAAAATGTTTCAATTATGGATTATGTAGATTATATAGACATGGAGGACACGTGTGTTGTGTAAGATGTGCATGTCTGTAAGATTTTACATCCCACCCTTGTTCTGATTGAAAACATAAATTAGGATTTCATTGGGTCATTAAAAGGCTGTGATATTAATAGTGTAAATGTTTCCCATCCACACAACTTTGGTTATGTTATGTCATCAGAAAAGTTGATTCAGAAGTGCAGAAAGTAAATAAAATTGGAAAAAAAAAGTAAAATGCACTGATTCATTCACAATAATACTAGAAACATTTAGCACTCCACTATTTTTGAAAATAGGCTAATTTTCCAACTCCCCTAGAGTTAAACAGTTGAGTTTTACCATTTTCGAATCCATTCAGCCGATCTCCGGGTCTGGCGGTAGCACTTTTAGCTGTAGCTTAGCATAGATCATTGAATCTGATTAGACCGTTAGCATCTCGCTCAAAAATGACCAAAGAGTTTCTATATTTTTCCTATTTAAAACTTGACTCTTCTGTAGTTACATCGTGTACTAAGACCGACGGAAAATGAAAAGTTGTGATTTTCTAGGCCGATATGGCTAGGAACTATACTCTCATTCCGGCGTAATAATCAAGGAACTTTGCTGCCGTACCATGGGTGCAGCAGGCGCAATGATATTACGCAGCGCCTGAAAATAGTCCCCAGCACGCTCCCTGTGCAAGCAGGTGGTCAAGTTGGTTATGTTGACGGAAGTTAGCCTATTTTCAGGCGCTGCGTAATATCATTGCGCCTGCAGCACCCAAGTTCCTTGATTATTACGCCGGAATGAGAGTACACTTTTTAAACTGCTCTAGACATGCAGGTCACGACAGTACCGGTCTCATGAAGTGGGTGTTGTAGAAATAGATGATTACAGTGGAATTTGATTGGTCATGGTTGTGTTGTATGCTCTCCAATTCTTTTCTTCCCAATCACTGAGTCATCACATTTCATTCAGCATTTTACACATAAAGAATGTGTGATTTAGTGAATGAGTGCTACAGGAAGCTTTTCCACCCTGTTGTTTTCTCTCACTCTGGTCCTCGAGCGTTTCTCACGGCCGGGGAATGTCGCACACCTGGTCGGATGATCTGATGTGGGATTGTCCCAGTTTACAACGGTACATATTTCTCTCGCCGTGACCTGGTCACTCCCTCTCACGCCCATCGGCTCTCATCGGACGGGTTTCTGGCTGGCGTTTGGCTTGGTTTGGTTTGATTCTCCCGAGCCGCTTGGCTCGGCGAGTGGATGAACGGGTCATGCCAGCCAGACGGAAACGAAGAAGCAGGCCAGATCTGTCTGTCATTGGCGGCTGCTCTACAAACACACAAACACACCCACAGAAACACGGGCCATGTGGAGGGCTGGGAAACTAGTCTAGCTGCCATTCTGGTGGGTGTTTCCATAGAGTGAGACGAGCTTATTATTGATTCTTCAGTTTTGTAGTAGTCAGACAGAATAATGTTTAGAACACTGTGACTTAGTTTTCATTTTTAAAACAATTTATCTGTTTGTTTTTAGCGGTTACACGTCAACTTCTGATTCAACCAATGGCGTACGTTTTAGGGCGGGACTAGCTGTTTCTTGACCAATTGGAAATATCCAGAAAAAACATTAATTGTTTTTGCATTTTTCTGTTTGGCGCAGAAATCACTTCCTTCACCTTTAAAAAGACACTTTGAAATCAAAATGGGAGTTTAGTTCCCTCCTATCCACTGTTTTTAAATATAATAGTTTATGTTATATATTTACATTATATTTACATTTATGCCTTGGACAGATGCTATTACACAAAGCAACTTATATTGCATTCAAAACTTTTTTTTTTTTTTAAAGTTGATGCATTGTGTGGGATATAAATCCATAGCTGGCAAAATTTTCTACTGTTTAAAAAAATTATGTTTTATATTCTAGTAAAGCATTTATGCACTCTAATTCAGAAGTTTGGAGTTTCTAAGATTTTTGAAAATCTTTTTGAAAGAAGTCTCTTCTGCTCAACAAGGCTTAATTTATTTGATAAAAAATACAGTAAAACTGTAAAAAAAGGTAAAATATTATTACACTTTAAAATAGCTGTGTGAATATACTGTAAAATGATATTTATTTCTGTGATCAAAGCTAAAATTTACAGTAACAAAACAGCTGTGGTTGCCGGAATTTTACAATAAAAAATACGGTAGCAACATTGTTTTACGGTTTGAACTTACATTTACAGTTAAATACCGTAATTTCATTAAATTATATAATATACCAACCTTATCAACTTCAGTACTGAAATCTGTTTTGTACGTTTGTAATACACTGATAACCACCAAATGCAGGTGGTGATGAGAAAGTCACAGGATGAACCAAAGCCCATCACAAGCAGCTATTAAATACTAACATATATAGAAGGTGCACAGTCTCATTCACACAAACACTAAACACCATCATGGTAACACACATGAAACTGAAATAATGCAATATTTAACAACATTAGGTGTAACACACAACCCTAATGTACAAAACTGATAAGAAAAAACTAAGAAACAGTTATTTCAACAACAAAAAACAAATTTGAAATGTAACGCAGGGAATTCTGGGAATGTCAATTTATGGTTATTCACTGTAAATTATACCTTCTTTTTCACTTCCAAAAACGGGTATACTACTGTAAAATTACATGTAATGTCCAATACAGTTTTTCACCATATATAGTAGAGGAATTTACTGTTAACCATTTAACAGGTTTGTACTGTTGCATTTTTACAGTCTTTTACCATTAAATTCACGGTCATTTTTTACAGTGCATGATCCTTCAGAAATCATTTTAATGCAGATTTGCTGCTCAAGAAACATTTCTGATCATTATCAATGTTGAAAACCGTTGTGCTGCACAATATTTTTGTGGAAACTGTGATACATTGTATTTTTCAGGATTCTTTGATGAACAGAAAGTTCAAAAGAACAGCATTTATTTGAAATAGAAATCGTTTGTAACATTATAAATGTCTTTACTGTCACTTTTGATGAATTGAATGCCTTCTTGCTGAATAAAAGTATTAATTTCTTTACATTTCTGAACAGGTACAGGTTTAAAGTTTGCAATCTTTATATTTTGCAGTGAAAGGAAACTTTACTTGTCTTGACCATTTTAATGGATTTTGGGAGGTTATAGGTTAATTTAAGATATTGTGCCTATAATAAATGTACTGAAAGTAGTTTTGGATAAAGTTAATCATGTAGTGTCTAATAATTAGCATGTCGTGTTAAATACATCTAACCAATATTTAATACTCCCTATCAGTGCTCTATTATTCATTTCTGTATAGCTGACATCAAATATTGTCCTGTACAAATCAATAACACTGTCAAAGTGAATCAGATGATAATTTGAGCTCATGTGCGAGGTGTTGAGCTCAGGATCAGTGCGTCTGAGCGTTTACACCTGCTGGCAGGACTCAGAGAGGTGCATGTTGGCAGGAGTCGTGTGTTTTTCAGCAGCTTGCTTTGAGAGTTTGGCTCCGCTCGTATCAGAGCACCAGCGGGCGGCTCGCACGAAAGATAACAGGGAGTTTAACCAAACAAAACCGTGGTGCTTCTCACCACTGCAAAGAATGGAAAATGTGAAGAACTAATTTATAGTGTCTGGTTGTTCCTCAGAAGCGTCATTAGTTGTCTAGTACCTTGTAAACACACCTTTGCTTCCCAAAGAACTCATTTATGTATGCTGACTCCTGAAAAGACGTCTGTTTGCCCTGTAAAGCCTGACATAAGAAATAATAGTCATAAAAACCTAATTTTTTTAAATGGAAGAGGGTTTATTGAACCTTTAGAAAAAAATCTAAGAAAAAAGAAACAAAAAAAATGTGTATTTGTTGAGTATCATATTTGATCCATTAGGTTTTTATGGCTCATATAGTGAGAATATGGAGGAAAAAACAACTCAATATTATTCAGAGGCTCAAGCTGAGCAAAAAATGCAATTTGGTGCAGATGCTGATATTTATATGAAAAAAAGTGAGGAAATTCTGATGCTTGTAATGTAAATCAATGAGATCTTTATAACAGTACAGCAGATACTTACATAAAATATGTCTTTTAGTTAGATTATATTAAATGTTTAGTCTGATCAAAACATATAAAAAATATAAAAAAGTGATGTATGGATAATCAAGTAAAACTAAGCTGCTTCAGTCCAGTATAAGGGTTCATATGAAAATATTGCTAACAATATCAAATTTATTCTTACTCTTATATCAGAAGGCAAAGATTGTGTGCAACAGGTTTTTCTGCAAGGTTTTGATAATTTCAATCATTTTAGAGGCCTTAGACATTTGCATATCAAATATGATACAGCAGGCTTTATGGGGTTAAATGTGCAACGACTTTAAGTCTTTTTTGCAGTGCTCATATAGCTGCACATCTTTTCCCCCGGGTTGTGCTTATGCAGTTTCTTTGTATTAGTTGCATGAGTTTTTATGATCGCAGGGTGCAGTCAATCACACTACAGCAGGCTTGATTTCACCGCTGGAGGTTTTGATGAGAAATCAGTGTCTTGATTGCGCCGGCGTCACACAGCTGATTGCAGGAGACACAGAGAGCGTCCTGTGCACACGCGTCACGCCAGGACGCTTTCCGTCTGTCTGTGCTTATGGAGGAAACTACAGCATAAATGCGTCTGATTGAATAATATCAGCACAGCAGAGAGGAAAAGATCCAAATCCTCTAAAGACATTCCGCAATGCGATGTGGGTGGAGAATTGTGTTAACCAAAAATATTTTATGCATGATCCAATCAAATTCTGATGGATGAAATCAAGTCAGGCCCTGTTTTTTTATTGCTGAAAATACATCAGATTATGGAGGTTAAGTGAGTTAAATGTCGTTTCGTGTTGTGTTTGTGTGTGATGTCAGATTTGAGGTGAGTTTGTTTCTTGGCAGCATTTATTTGATTGTCGTCTCGGTAAGATCTGATGTGTCTGATATGGACAAATACAGTGTGTTTTGGAGACTAGTTAAGACGTTTATTGAACTGAAGTTGAGCTCTTGTCAGCAGTGTTGCCAACTCATTTTCAGGGGAAGTTGCTAAAGGAAGGTCAGTTTGTTGCTAAAAGTTGCTAAGTGACGTTGTGATGTTACCTCAGCAAAAAATATTTTATATATGTTAATTTAGATTTGTTTGTAAAATAATATAAAGTAATATAATATTAAAATATAAATAACTGTATTTTTAAATACAACATTGAATGATTGAACACTTACACATTTTTGAACAATTAGGGCCTAAGCAGTGTATTAGTAGTTAGTTAGTATGCTACACTCTAAGAAAATATCTGTAAAAATAGGGCACAATCTACTATGTTAATATGAAGGAATTATGTTTTTCTTAGTGTACTAACTGATCAACAATCGCAGGTACGAGCTACTAACAAGGTGTATCATAAATTAACAATTATTCAATTATTATTATTCAATTGATTCATTGCTAATAGCAGCTAACTTAATTCATGTGATGTGTGTACTGCGAGGCATCTTTGGTTTCCTCATTTTGTGTCATTTGGATGGAAAATGTGTGCCTTTTTATCATTTGAGTCACTTATCAAAAGTTGCTAAAAGTTGCCAAATAAATTTAAAAAATAGCTACATTTGTTGCTAGGTGCTTTTGGAAGAAAAAGTTGCTAGGGTAGCGTGAAAAGTTGCTAAATTTAGCAACAAAATTGCTAAGTTGGCAACACTGCTTCTCAGTAGTGGTTATTAGAATATACTGCACAGAGTATATGTTATACTGACTAAATCAGCAGTCAAGTCAAGCAGAAAAAATGAAAAAATCTTATCTGTTGGTAATGCGATCTTGTGAAACAGATCTTGGCTTAAATCAAGGCTGGTTCATGGTTATTTTTATTTATTTATTTAGTTATTAATCACTCTAGAAATGTAAGCACATTGCATCATGTTAAAAGTTTCAGTAAGATTTGAAAGAAGTCTCTTCTGCTCACCGAGGCTGCATTTATTTGATCAAAATTACAGTAAAAACAGTAATATTGTGAAATATTATTACAGTTTAAAATAACTGCTTTCTATGTGAATATCTGTTAAAATGTAATTTATTTCTGTGATCAAAGCTGAATTTTCAGCATCATTACTGATCCTTCAGAAATCATTTTAATATGCTGATTTACTTCTAAGAACCATTTCTGATTATTATCAATGTTGAAAGCAGTTGTGCTGCTCGATATTTTTGTGGAAACCGTGATACATTTTATATTTCAGGATTCTTTGATGAACTGAAAGTTCAAAAGAGAGGCATTTACTTGAAATAGAAATCTTTTGTAGCATTATAAACGTCTTTACTGGCACTTTTGATTGTTGATTTAATACATCCTTGCTCAAAAGTATTAATTTCTTTCAAGTTTAATAATGACACCTTATGTCATTTGTTTTTGTACTAGAAAATACTGCTTTTATCAAATTATAAATTATATTTTTGGATAGTTGTATATAATGGAAAAAAAATATTGTTGCCTGAAATTGCTTTAGTGTAGTTAGTGACCTTTTGTTAGTATATGTATAGCTAACTTTTTTTTTGTTCGTTTGACTGTCGTTTAAATTGCATGGCCCGTGGTTTGAAAAAATGCAGTCCTCACGATTATATCTCTCATATCTTGAGTATATCCCCCAGCCCTGTGTGTTTGCACATGTTACCTGTATCTTATGTAAATATTGAGATTTGAGAGGTTAAAACCACACACTGATGACATGCATGCAAATAAAAACCGCTCAAACTCTCAAGGTGAAAGTGTGTGTGTTTTAGCGGTGAAGAAGTCGAGCTGGTCTGTCCGGTTGAGTCGCTGTTTAGAGGTTTCTCCGCCGGTTGGTTTATGACAGATGCTACTTTTGTCTCTCAGAGCTGCGGGTTGAAGTTTGTTTGAAACCTCATGGATCTGCGGGATACAGACACTCGTTCTCATGCTCTTGCTGCTACGCCGCTATTGTAAACGGCACTGTTAGCGTCGTTTGCTATGTAAACTGTCGATAGTGCTCAGGATCGCTAATCTAGGCTTGAAAATGTGTCATCCTACACATTTGTGTTCCAGTCATGAATAAAATTGCATTATCCAAAAATGCAGAAATGTTCCAGAAATTTACTTTTTGCATCGTCTTAAAGGGATAGTTCACCCAAAAATGTCATTTTTGTCATTTAGTCACACTCATGTTGTTTCAAACCTGTATGAGTTTCTTGTTGAACAAAAAAGAAGATATTTTGAAGAATGTTGGTAACCAAACTGGTCCCCATTGACTTCCATTGTATTTCTCTCCATACTATGGAAGTCAATGGCTACCAGCACTTATATGGTTACAAACATTCTTCAAAATATTTTCTTCTGTGTTCAACAGAAGAAAGAAACTCATACAGGTTTGAAACAACTTGAGGGTGAGTGAATGATGATGATTTTCATTTTTGGGTGAACTATCCCTTTAATACTACAGTACATTTTCATACGCTTTTTGAGCGTGTTCTTCAAGAGAGCTGTGAATTCAGGTGTGTTCTTAATAACAGCAATTTAATATCTTGTAAACTTCTCAATCTTCATTTTCTATAATTAAAGTCGTAAGCGTGTAATTGTGTGACGACATCACCTTTCCCTGAAGTTGCAATCAGCACCTGTTTTCTACAGAACACACACTCACCGTCTCTCTCTCTCTCTTTCTGTGGGCAGTGGCACAAATCTGCAATTCAATTTGCAACCGTTTAATTTGTGTTTAAGATGCAAATGTAGCCTTTCTGATAATGAGAAGAATACTAAACAGAGAGGAGGGAGTCCAGAGTGCTCACAAACTCATTCATTAGCTCAGTGTCAACACGCACACACACACACACACACACTCATGCAGGAAAATGAGACGCAGAACAAAATAGAATTATATGTGTGTAAAGATCACAAAACGAGAGTTGAGAAAACCAATGGATGGAAATTTTCACTGTTCGACTGTTTAAAGACCACTAATGCTGAGAGACATACAGAAACACAACCGAAAGAGAGACAGAAAACAAAATAGGAAATAAATAAATGTGTGTGTATTGCATTTTATGTAAATAAAATATTTTAAATACAATGTAAATGCAATTTTAAAAATATAAAAAGTTATGAACAATTTAACTTGTCTTTTCAATTTCAGTGTGTACTTAAAAACATACACAGTAAGTCATTTATTCACATTAAACTTGAAATCACAATTTTTTATGACTTATTTTTAAGGCTTTGTAAGCTAATATAGCAGTAAAGTATAAACTAGAGCACTGTGTTATTCTTTTTTTATATAGTTATATAGTATTAATAGTATAGTTAAAATTGAATATATACTGACATTTATTTTCTATGAGATTTTATATTATTAAAAATATATTAAATACAATATATATAAAATATATAAAACGTTATTAATTTTAAGTTTTGGCTTTTAAATTTAAGTGAATGCTTAAAACGCATACAGTAAATCATTTAATCGCATTAAACTAGGAATCACACAGTTATTTATGACTTCCTTTAAGGCTTTGTAAGCTAATATTGCAGCAAAGTGTAAACTAGAGCACTATGCATTGTTCTTTTTTATAGTTATATAGTTTTTATAGTATATAGGCTTGTTTTATAGTAGATTAGGCATTGCACATGCAGACTCCAGAGGTGTTCACCTGTTCATCATGCATCTGATTTCATTTGGCGAGCACATGTAATGCACTACTGCACCGGAAAAAGACAATCCATCCGTTTCTGAAATTCACTTAATTTTCTTATTTGCATAACACCATGTGACTGGAATTTAAAGAGCACCCAAATCACTCATTGCAAGACATAGCAATGGATATGATGTAATAATGAGCGAATGCAGCATTGAGCCTGTTTTACTAGTTTGTCATTCATTCCCTCTGTGTGTCATGCATATGCATGATGCATCATGTAGTGTAGTCAGATGTGTGTCTCCTCTCAGATCACACGTCGGTCTCATTCTGCTGTTGTGGAAGGTGATTAAACTGTTTGATTTAAAGGACGTGCACAGTTGTATCTGGTGTTTTATCTCTCGCAGACACTCACAGCTATACATGCTGTACTGTTTCTTACGCTTCACTGACCGCGTGTTGCAGCCAAGTAGGAAACCAGAAAGACGGCAGGACAGACAGACAGATCACATGTTGCTGCTTGACTCGTTTTACTTCGGTTCCTCTCGTTTCCTCTGGAATGTTAACAGGCTGAACCCTCACAAGTCATCGGTGCAGGGGATTCTGGGTAATGGTCTCGTAATCCCAATAGCTAGGTGATGTAATGGAAGGGTTTTGGTCATCCTGGTCTGTTTTGAAGTAAATCGAGACAAAACATTCTGGTTTTCTCTTTCATGGTCTTTCATCTCTAAATGCTTTCGATTCACACTCTTAGACGAATCAATCTGCTGTGAAGGACTGGCATGAAGTCAAAATATTAAATAAAGGCTGAAGGATGTTCAACAAACACGCTTTCATAGCATCATGTCTGTTGAGCAAAACAGTCAGAGGTTGAAGGTCATTGTGCAACAGTCCAGGTCTGGAAGTAAAAATCTTGTTCATTTTCTCCAAAGGGGAATTGATGCTTAATAACTTAACAGGTCTTAAAATAGACCTGCAAAAGAATGATTATGCAAACTAAATCTCTACCAATCAGATAAATACGACATGCAAATCTTGCCAAAAAATACTTAAGCCCTTTCCACTACCATGAAGCACTACAAATGACATAATAAAAGTCCTATGCTCTCAAACTACTTCAATTTTTGTATATCTATATATGCATATCTTGCAACACATGGAAATATATTGTATAAATATGTGACCCTGGACCACAAAACCACTCATAAGGGTCATTTTTTTTAAAATTGAGATTGAATAAATAAGCTTATCATTGATGTATGGTTTGTTAGGATCGGACAATATTTGGCCGAGATGCAACTATTTGAAAATTTGGAATCTGAGGGTGCAAAAAAATCTAAATATTGATCAAATCGCCTTTAAAGTTGTCCAAATGAAGTTCTTAGCAATGCATATTACTAATCAAAAATTAAGTTTTGATATATTTATTGTAGGAAATTTACAAAATATCTTCATGGAACATGATCTTTACTTAATATCCTAATGATTTTTGGCATAAAAGAAAAATCTATAATTTTGACCCATACATTGTATTGTTGGCTATTGCTACAAATATACCCCAGCGACTTAAGACTGCTTTTGTGGTCCACGGTCACATATATGAAAATAAAACCATTATAACTGATAAAATATGTAAAAATGTGTTAATTTTTTTCTGTAAATTTAAATTCGATTGTCATCCGCAGTGCATCATGGGATTGTAGATCTTTAACAAACTCTTTAACAAATACTTTTTTTAAATCCTTGCGTACATTACATTTTTACATTTGCATTTTGACGTGCAATCACAATATGTTGCGATTATTGTTGCTACAGTGTTTTCTTTGGTTGCTAGGGTGTTCTGAGTGGTTGCTGGGTGGTTTCTGATTTATTCAAAGATTGTTAGATCAGATAATGGGATCATATAATGGTTTTATGGATGAATATGAATAGTGATTTTTATTATAAATGTGTGGTAGATGTCATGAGTGCAGTGAACTGGACAGGTTTCAGGAAGCTTAGAGCTGCATGCAGGGGCAGGGCTGGAGATGAGGGTGTGTGATGGGGGATTTTACTCCTCTATGGTGGGTAAAGAGGGTTAAACGATGGGGGGAGTGTAAACAACATCTGTTTAGCCCCTGTCTTCAGTTTCTGATAAAATACTGGTAACTACCAGTAATACTACAGTAAAACAGTGTCACATGCTTTTAGGTTCTAAAACTTCTTGCATTGTTTGAAGAAGTTCATGTTTTAATTTATTGTTTTACAGTAGTAACTGTGGTATTTTGGGGTATTATTGTGTAAATGTTATGCATACAGATAATAAATGTTGGATGTGCATGGATATATTCACACCCATCCAAACACAGAACACTGTTTCTTCAGTGACGTATCTGTGTAGTGCTGGATAAACACGTGTGGTCAGTTTTGCATGCGGTTCGTTTGTCTGCGGCTTATTTACTGTTTAATTATTGAGATAATGAGCTGTGAAATGACCGTGCCATCGCTGACTGGCCACTTCCTGTGCACTCGTGTTTTCCTTCCTGTCCTGTTTAAAATTTCAGTAAAAAAATCAGTATTCAAGCTGTTGAAAGTGAAGAATCACCCAAATATTAGGCCTATATACTAGAAATATATTACATAGTGTAAAGCAGCGATAAACATTTTAAACCATATTAAATCAGAAAGTGCCTTCCAGTTCAAATAAACTTGTCTTTAAATAAACCTTGTGTAAAAGTGTCTTTTGGCATTAAAAAATTAGTCAATATTGCTGTAGCTAAACATTTGATGAAGAAACAGTTTTTGCTCAGAAATTGATAGTAAATTTCACAAACAATTACAAACAAACAGCAAAGAATGCATTGAATTAAATGTGAAATTTTGATGTAGAAAAACTGAAATAGTATTTTCCTGTGAAACATACTCGAAAAAACATTTTTACAGTGTGGAAAGTCTTGTCGAGCACATTGCATTGTGGGATTGAGTATCTGTAATGCAGTTGTTTTCAAATATAGCACATAATTTGGGTAGGCATATTGTGCACAGAATGCTTATTGTACTTCCTTTTTAAAAAAGTATGCCATAGTTTGCCATTGTAAATATACAGTTTCTCTGTGTTTTTTTCCCAACTGAGGCTACTGGTTTATATGAGTATATTGCTTTTGTGTGTGTTTTATACACGTCTGTTTCGGAGTGTATTCTGTGTGTATTCGCGCTCCATCTGAGAGGCGGGTGCTGTAATTGATATGCCACAAGTAATAAATCAGCCGGCCGCCTGCCACCACTCGCCATTATCTGAGGAGACGGGTTTAGAGGTCTATCCGCAGTGTGTGGACGTGAATTTATGCTGTTTTCTAAAGCAGAGGGGCTGTGAGACGACTCGCAGAGTAACGTGTCCTCGGGCAGCTGTGGGAAAAATGGAGAATGAATTGACTTCCATATTAACTGTGTCTCATGTTCCTAATGCTGAAATGTACCCCAGCGCTTGTTTCATTGGTGTGTGGCGGTTTCTAAGGATGAATCTCACAAAACCTGTCAGGAACGTTTCTTGCCCGAAGCATTTTTTGCTTAAAGATAATGAAGAAGGACCATTACAAGTTTTTGCATTGCATTGCATTTCCTTGATGATGCAGCGGTTGTTTTAAATAATTGAATAAAACATTTAAAAAGTGTTTCTGCGTATAAGTTATTGGATGCTTATACATAAATAAAGCTTGTGGTAGATGTGTCAGTAAATAAAGGTTCTATGACTGTAATGTGTTTGCACAGTAGTCTGTCTGTGGTTTTAGGATGTGTGTGAGTGGCTCATTTGACACGAGTAGAATCTGATGCCAGTGATTATATTGAGCTAGACTGAGATCCGTGACATAAATAAATACATCTGTGATAACTGCAGCTTGCATGGGCATATATATATATATATATATTCAGCGGCTGTTTCACTCATTTGGTGTTTGTGGATTCATTGATTGGTGTCATTTAAGTAGTTACTGATCGTCTGAAGTGCAGGTACTCATGGGAAATTGGCAAATCTAAAAGTGGAAGATGAGAACACAAGATGAAAAGAAAGCCTTCAGGGATGTTAGACAAGAATTTCTTTTATCTCTTGATGAGATTGATAATTCTGCTCAGTTGTCAGTACTTTCTGAGGCGTTTAGGGAGACATTCTTTCATTTGTATTTTCACATTCATTCGTTTCAATACTCATGCTCGCTCATATCTCTAAACTCGCTACAAATACTTGTGTGTTGACTGTTTTAACTGTTTCATTGCCATGTAGCTGTTGGAGGACACACAGATGCACTTTGGTTTGTTATTTATGGTCGACTCTGTCATGGAACGATCCGCTCAAATGAAGAGAAATGAGGTTTGGGAATCTCGTACAGGTTTCTGCCTTAATCATTCAGTATTTCGCGCACATGCACACAAACATTACACATAGTAACGCAACAGGCACAAAATATAGCCTAACTTATGATTTGCCTTACTGTGGTGGTACCATAGTAAATTGATGGTAATTGCATGGTACTGAATGGTTACAAAATTAATGTACTTTGTAGTATTTCAGAGAAAACCACGGTACTACCATGTCATGGGTTACACTGGGAATGTTTGTAAGGGTTACCAAACTTACATATATGGAAAAATAACAGAACAATTCAAAATTTCTATATAAAATATGATAGCAGTTCATCTCTGAAATGGAATCGTTTTAGTCGGTTGGTCCTCTGCTGATAGACAGAGGAATAGTACTTTCCCTTTTCCAGTCCATTTTCACGCATGTTTCTGGAGCTCTGTGGAATGACGCCACTTCCCATCATCCCGTCCTTGGGGAATGATGGACAGATAAGAAGGCCCTCAATCACCCGAACAGGAAAAAAGCAACAGAGATAAGAAATGGGCAAAGAAAAGGAGAGAGAAAGGAAAACATTCTTCCTATTTTCCCTCAGCTCTATCTCCCCTCTTTATTTCCTTTATCTTTCACAGTTTTCGCTTGCCTCTGGCTCTCTCCTGTTGCTGAGATTTTCCTGTTTTTGTAGTTCTGACTCCATGAAATCCCCAGTGGAAATGGTGAAGGTGAACTCAGATTTGTTTGTTTGGATTTATTTTCCATCATCAGCAGAATCACAGTCTGTTTTCCTAACAATTAAGTAGGTAGTAATTTTTATCAGGTGCTTTTATCCAAAACAACTACAGGTATAGTTCCTCTGGAGCAACCTGGGGTTAGGCTTCAAGCATAGACTGTATAAAAACATGGGCGTAGTGTCCGTGACGTCACCTGTAGGTTTCTGAAGAGCATTTTTAAAGCCCAAAGTGGGTGGAGCCGGCTATCACCATCTTGGCAGCGCGTCACTCACACGGAAGGTTGGAGCTTGGTTTCAAGGCAGCCCTTTTGAGTTACCAGTCCAGATTTTTATTTACTGTAATATCAGTTCTGGGTTTGTTGATCTGTTGACTTTAAATGGCAATGTCTAAACCAGGGTTCATCAAATCTTAATACATTTTTGAGTAACCCTGAAGATCTTGATTAGCTTGTACAGTTATCTTTGATTAGGTCAGTGGCTGTCCAGAGGCAGATTTGAGGAACCCTGGTCTAAACTTATGGCCCAGTTACTATTAATAATTGGTGTATAGGCCTAGCATATTTTTAGCACAGTTTACTGGTTTGTCACCACTTTGGATCATTTAGCCTAACCATGGTGTACAGCTATAAATGAATCTTCGTAATGCATTGTTGTGGAACTCTTCCTGGCTTTATAGTGCAATCTGTGTTCTCAGAGCTGTAAATTTGAAAATGACAGGATGTATAAATCACTTCAAGATGACTTGAAACGGCACAATATCATTTTCTTTCCCTTGTAATGTTCAGAACAACTTCAAGCATTTCAGACCTCAAAGACTTACTTTAGACTTGCTTGTTTTCAGGGCACTTTTAAAGGTGCACTGTTATGTACTTGCATACTTCATCTACACAATGCTGCTGTCAGATGCTTTGTGATGATGGATGTCTTATGCCCATATTGAAGCAGGACCAACTCTACAGCTGCGGTGTTGCTTAGTGAAGAGTTTGTACACAGTGCGTCTCCAATCCATCTTCACCCTCAGAGCTATCAGTCTTAGTAATTAAAAGTTGACATGGTTCACCTCATTTGACCACACGATTCTAAACGATTTGTGGCAAAATGAAAGATATCGTCTTGACTCTCTTTCCTCACTATTTGACTTTGATAAATGATGCATAATGAATTGGATATGTTCCATTTGCACTCATAATGTGTTTTTTGCCCTGCAGGAGCCCAGGACGAGGAATTGAGGTGGATGTTGAAGTGGATGACCGTTGTGTGAGAAGGCAAAGGACAGTTCAATCAATACAGCCTGTGCTGAGTCCCTTTCTTGTTTGCTGAGTTTGTTTAAAAGTCCCCGATTGAAGACGAAGCGTGGACCACCATATTCTTCACTTGTGAGGACCAGGGCAGAAATGTGGCCTCAGCAGGGGCCACAATGCTTTATTAGCCCAAGGACTGTGGTGCTTTTTGGGCTGCTGACTATCTGCATATTCCCTCACCTTTCTGAAGGATCTCCAGAGCCATTTAGGTCCTTCTTGCCTCCTGACTGGGGTCTAACGCATTTAGCCATCCATAACAAAACAGGGGATGTGTACGTTGGTGCGGTAAACTGGATCTACAAGCTTTCTAGCAACTTGACCAAGTTGAGGAGTCATATGACGGGTCCTGTAGTGGACAACGAGAAATGCTATCCACCTCCAGGTGTACAGTTATGCCCCCATGACCTTGCCCCAAATAGTAATGTGAACAAGCTGCTGCTAATAGACTATGCCCAAAACCGACTCATTGCTTGTGGTAGCACCTCGCAAGGCATCTGTCAGTTTCTACGCCTGGATGATCTTTTCAAGCTTGGCGAGCCACAGCACCGTAAGGAACACTACCTCTCCAGCGTCGTCGAGTCCGGAACCATGTCCGGAGTCATCATCTCTGAGGGTCATATCAGCAAGCTTTTCATTGGAACTCCCATCGATGGAAAATCAGAGTACTTCCCAACTCTTTCGAGCCGTAAGTTGATGGTCAATGAGGAAGATGCTGACATGTTCAGCTTTGTCCACCAGGACGAGTTTGTCTCCTCCCAACTGAAGATCCCCTCGGATACGCTGTCCAAATTCCCGACGTTTGACATCTACTACATATACAGCTTTAGCAGTGAACAGTTTGTCTACTACTTGACCTTGCAGTTGGATACCCAACTTACTTCTCCTGATGCCAGTGGGGAACAGTTCTTCACCTCTAAGATCGTGCGACTCTGTATCGATGATCCCAGGTTCTACTCCTACGTGGAGTTTCCAATCGGATGCACCAAAGATGGCGTAGAGTACCGACTGATCCAGGACGCCTACTTGGCCAAACCCGGAAGGCAACTTGCAAACTCTTTGGGCATATCCGAGCAAGAGGACATATTGTTTACGGTCTTCTCCCAAGGCCAGAAGAACCGGGCCAAACCCCCAAAAGAGTCAGCACTCTGCCTGTTCACGCTAACGAGAATAAAGGAGAAGATAAAGGAAAGGATTCAGTCGTGCTATAGAGGAGAGGGCAGGCTGTCTTTGCCCTGGCTACTCAACAAGGAGCTACCATGCATCAACTCGGTAAGTCCACCCTCTCATGGCAGGCCATTAAGACGCACTGCATGGCTACGACGATTGATTTGTTGGGTTGGATGAATGGGTGTGCTTCAGTAATGTCCCCTGCCAGAGTTCAACTTCCATTATCTTGGTGCAAAGGGTGATTGTGATTAGATATAAGTGGCGAAGTTGTAGATCAGACTAGGGTTGTGAGGGTGGGACAGCTGGGAATGTTAAGGAGTGGCCTAGTAAAGTCCTCTAGATGACTAGAGTCTACTCATTGGGTTGGGGACTGCAAATTTGAGGACGGCCCTGGTTAAGAATACTGCACAACCATTGTCAAGAACCTGAAGACCTAGACTGTTACCTTTTGTCTAACTGTGTCTAATAGTCTAACGTCATTTAAATTGTTGTAGAATATAAATATCACTTGCACTCTTCCTGTCACCCACCTCCTGTTTCCTTTTGCGTCCATTCACCCTCGTTGTCTTTCTCCCAAGTGCTTCCATTATTCAGTCAGACAGGAACATCATTAGGGGAGTTGAGTAAATTTCATGAGTTGCTCTCTCGCTCATGCTATCTAATTTGTTTAGCGAGGCTAGATCCCATCTTCTCTGCCATCAGAGTCCGCTGGGACCAGGGCTTGCTTTTCGTCCTCTCGTTCGCTCGCTCTTAATCTCTCTCTCCTCATTCGTCTCTGTTCGTCTCACTCGCTCTGTCTTTCTTGGGGCTTTCAGTGGCAAAGAATGGCTTTCATTTAACCAAGCACTCAGAGATTAAGATCCCCATTTTTATTTTTCGGACTCATTCCAAATTGGTTTGATCTTTGCTATAAGTAGAGCTCTAAGCGGGTGGAATAATAGAGAATGAAATAAATTTTTGTGAAGCAAAACATATAGATATAGAGTGGCTGAATGTGTGATGTCTAAATACTCCAATATTAGAAATCGTCAAAGCTTTTCACTCTTTTTTTGTTTCATAAAGTTCAAATATATAACAATGGGCTCTTCACACTGTGCTTACCACTGGCTTAGTGTCTTTTTCAAAACTTGCTTATGGCCATTTTTAATCCTGGTTATCCCTGGCCTTTACACAACTTGACCCCAAATTTCAGTCCTAAAATTTCTACAGTGAGAAACAATTAAGGAAGAGCCTAGATGGTTGACTAGTCATCCAACTAACTAGTCAATTAGTGATTCGGTGGCAATTACAGTGCTGCATTTAAATGGAGGTTTATTTCACAATTGTAGCAGGAACAATTCTTAAATTGTTGCATATAAACAACTCAACAAAACTTCTGTGTTGAAGCACATCCAGGATGCATATAGGGACGTGTTATGCTAGTTATTTGGAGCCTTTCTCATGACACTAAAAATTTCAATTTCAATTTCAAAAAGCCCTTTAAGATTTTTTTCAGAGGTTATGCTAGTTTTGAATAACTGTTAGAGAAGGTTTCTTATTTTTGCAGTCTATTTTTGGCACAGTCCGTGGTGTAAAATGTAAATCATGTTTAAAAATATTGTTTCCAAACAAATGTTTTTTCATTTTCTATAATCTTTATCAGATTCAAATTTGCTTAAAATTGTTAAAACCACAACACAACACAAAACATTTTGACACATTGTTTGGCTTAGTTCACTCAAATAGTTCACTCAAAAATCTAAATTCTCTCATTTACTGACATGAAGATGGATGTGAAATGAGTTTGCAGTGACATAATGGTGAGTAAATGATTACACTTTCTGGGTTTCGAACTATTCCTTTTGATTATCCTTGTTAAATTTGGTGGTGGTTGTTGTTGTTGGCGTGCTGCTTGACGTCAGTGATTAAGTACACCGCTAATTAACCTCTTTAATGCTGCATGTCTGACAGAAGCGCCGCACCTGAACGTGTTCTTACTCACAGGGACAGAAATGAGCCGTTTAAATCTCATCAAAACAGAATGCTGAAAATCTGGTGCTGCTCAAATGATTCACGCTGATCAGATCAGGCAGCATGCTTAATATAACTCGTTTAACGCAAGAAATCTAAACATAGTTTGTACAGTCACATGTCTCTCTGTCCCGCTCTCCCTGTGGAATGTGGTGTGTTTGGTTTCGCCTCTGCCCTGGGCAGACACATAATCAGCAGTCTGAAAACATCTCACATACACACTCACGCACGTCTATTGTTGTGAGGTTATATGTGTGTGATGGTATGTCCCTCTGCGACCTGTTTAGTCCTGCATTAGTTTTCACTTCACTAGTAAAGTGTGAATGTGTGTCTGTGTGTGAGAGAGAATGTAATTACTTTAGCACACACACTTTTGAGTGAATGCAATGCTCATCTTGTCTGTGTGACCCATGAGGATTGAGAGAATACTGCATCACATCAGCCATCAATCGAGTGTGAAATGGCAGTGGGACCAGAGCTCTGATCCAAAATTCATCATAGGTGCTCATGACTTAAAAAAAAAAACATACACTACTGTTCAAAAGTTTGGTGTTTGTAAGATATATATATATATATATAAAAAACAACACTTTTATTGATCAAGGATGCTTTAAATTGATCAAAAGTGACCATAAAGACATTTATAATGTTACAAAAGTTTACTGTTTCAAATAAAAGCTGTTCTTTTGAACTTTCTATTGTTCTTCAAATTCTAGAAAAATAATAGAAAGATGAATCCTGAAAAATAAAATGTATCAGTTTCCACAAAAATATTGGGCAGCACAACTGTTTTCAACATTGATAATAATCAGAAATGTTTCTTGAGCAGCAAATCAGCATATTAGAATGATTTCTGAAGATCATGTGACACTGAAGACTGGAGTAATGATGCTGAAAATACAGCTTTGATCACAGAAATAAATTACAGCTTAACAGATATTCACATAGAAAACAGCTGTTTTAAATTGTAAAAATATTTCACAATATTAGTTTTTACTGTTATTTTTGGATCAAATAAATCCATCCTTAGTGAGCAGAAGAGACTTCTTTTAAAAACATTAAAAATGACTTGAATAGTATTATATATCTTTACAAATAAGGCAATTCTATAATGCTATAATTCTATAAATTCTATCGAATACAAATTTCAGCTTTTTTTCTGTACAGCCGTTCAAAGGGATTGCCTTTATGCTCATAGTTAAAAGTCTGATATTTAAATAAGCTCAGCTCATGATTGCATAAAGACGTTGAATTAAATTACTTTTGATGTTTTCAAAGTGATAAATCCTCCAGCTGAGCTTTCAGTGTGTGCTCGCGCGAGAGCATCTGACTGCTTGACATCAGGTTTTTAGCTCAGAGGAGAAAAAGCGAGTTTGCTAAGTGAATTGATGCCCGTCTGACTCCTTCCTCTTTCTTTATTCTCTTTCCTTTCTTCCTGCTGTGAGCTAGAGACTCTTCTGGATGGATTAAGACAGAAAGAAAAACAGAGTAAAGGGGAGGTGAAGAGAGAAAGAAAGGTTATTGATGTATGCCTGGGCGGCCTTAGAGGACGTGTGCACACACACACACGGACACAAACACACACACACACAAACACACACACAAACAGACACACACAAACAGACACACACACACACACACACACACACACACACACACACACACACACACACACAAATTGTCCAAATTCCCGACGTTTGACATCTACTACATATACAGCTTTAGCAGTGAACAGTTTGTCTACTACTTGACCTTGCAGTTGGATACCCAACTTACTTCTCCTGATGCCAGTGGGGAACAGTTCTTCACCTCTAAGATCGTGCGACTCTGTATCGATGATCCCAGGTTCTACTCCTACGTGGAGTTTCCAATCGGATGCACCAAAGATGGCGTAGAGTACCGACTGATCCAGGACGCCTACTTGGCCAAACCCGGAAGGCAACTTGCAAACTCTTTGGGCATATCCGAGCAAGAGGACATATTGTTTACGGTCTTCTCCCAAGGCCAGAAGAACCGGGCCAAACCCCCAAAAGAGTCAGCACTCTGCCTGTTCACGCTAACGAGAATAAAGGAGAAGATAAAGGAAAGGATTCAGTCGTGCTATAGAGGAGAGGGCAGGCTGTCTTTGCCCTGGCTACTCAACAAGGAGCTACCATGCATCAACTCGGTAAGTCCACCCTCTCATGGCAGGCCATTAAGACGCACTGCATGGCTACGACGATTGATTTGTTGGGTTGGATGAATGGGTGTGCTTCAGTAATGTCCCCTGCCAGAGTTCAACTTCCATTATCTTGGTGCAAAGGGTGATTGTGATTAGATATAAGTGGCGAAGTTGTAGATCAGACTAGGGTTGTGAGGGTGGGACAGCTGGGAATGTTAAGGAGTGGCCTAGTAAAGTCCTCTAGATGACTAGAGTCTACTCATTGGGTTGGGGACTGCAAATTTGAGGACGGCCCTGGTTAAGAATACTGCACAACCATTGTCAAGAACCTGAAGACCTAGACTGTTACCTTTTGTCTAACTGTGTCTAATAGTCTAACGTCATTTAAATTGTTGTAGAATATAAATATCACTTGCACTCTTCCTGTCACCCACCTCCTGTTTCCTTTTGCGTCCATTCACCCTCGTTGTCTTTCTCCCAAGTGCTTCCATTATTCAGTCAGACAGGAACATCATTAGGGGAGTTGAGTAAATTTCATGAGTTGCTCTCTCGCTCATGCTATCTAATTTGTTTAGCGAGGCTAGATCCCATCTTCTCTGCCATCAGAGTCCGCTGGGACCAGGGCTTGCTTTTCGTCCTCTCGTTCGCTCGCTCTTAATCTCTCTCTCCTCATTCGTCTCTGTTCGTCTCACTCGCTCTGTCTTTCTTGGGGCTTTCAGTGGCAAAGAATGGCTTTCATTTAACCAAGCACTCAGAGATTAAGATCCCCATTTTTATTTTTCGGACTCATTCCAAATTGGTTTGATCTTTGCTATAAGTAGAGCTCTAAGCGGGTGGAATAATAGAGAATGAAATAAATTTTTGTGAAGCAAAACATATAGATATAGAGTGGCTGAATGTGTGATGTCTAAATACTCCAATATTAGAAATCGTCAAAGCTTTTCACTCTTTTTTTGTTTCATAAAGTTCAAATATATAACAATGGGCTCTTCACACTGTGCTTACCACTGGCTTAGTGTCTTTTTCAAAACTTGCTTATGGCCATTTTTAATCCTGGTTATCCCTGGCCTTTACACAACTTGACCCCAAATTTCAGTCCTAAAATTTCTACAGTGAGAAACAATTAAGGAAGAGCCTAGATGGTTGACTAGTCATCCAACTAACTAGTCAATTAGTGATTCGGTGGCAATTACAGTGCTGCATTTAAATGGAGGTTTATTTCACAATTGTAGCAGGAACAATTCTTAAATTGTTGCATATAAACAACTCAACAAAACTTCTGTGTTGAAGCACATCCAGGATGCATATAGGGACGTGTTATGCTAGTTATTTGGAGCCTTTCTCATGACACTAAAAATTTCAATTTCAATTTCAAAAAGCCCTTTAAGATTTTTTTCAGAGGTTATGCTAGTTTTGAATAACTGTTAGAGAAGGTTTCTTATTTTTGCAGTCTATTTTTGGCACAGTCCGTGGTGTAAAATGTAAATCATGTTTAAAAATATTGTTTCCAAACAAATGTTTTTTCATTTTCTATAATCTTTATCAGATTCAAATTTGCTTAAAATTGTTAAAACCACAACACAACACAAAACATTTTGACACATTGTTTGGCTTAGTTCACTCAAATAGTTCACTCAAAAATCTAAATTCTCTCATTTACTGACATGAAGATGGATGTGAAATGAGTTTGCAGTGACATAATGGTGAGTAAATGATTACACTTTCTGGGTTTCGAACTATTCCTTTTGATTATCCTTGTTAAATTTGGTGGTGGTTGTTGTTGTTGGCGTGCTGCTTGACGTCAGTGATTAAGTACACCGCTAATTAACCTCTTTAATGCTGCATGTCTGACAGAAGCGCCGCACCTGAACGTGTTCTTACTCACAGGGACAGAAATGAGCCGTTTAAATCTCATCAAAACAGAATGCTGAAAATCTGGTGCTGCTCAAATGATTCACGCTGATCAGATCAGGCAGCATGCTTAATATAACTCGTTTAACGCAAGAAATCTAAACATAGTTTGTACAGTCACATGTCTCTCTGTCCCGCTCTCCCTGTGGAATGTGGTGTGTTTGGTTTCGCCTCTGCCCTGGGCAGACACATAATCAGCAGTCTGAAAACATCTCACATACACACTCACGCACGTCTATTGTTGTGAGGTTATATGTGTGTGATGGTATGTCCCTCTGCGACCTGTTTAGTCCTGCATTAGTTTTCACTTCACTAGTAAAGTGTGAATGTGTGTCTGTGTGTGAGAGAGAATGTAATTACTTTAGCACACACACTTTTGAGTGAATGCAATGCTCATCTTGTCTGTGTGACCCATGAGGATTGAGAGAATACTGCATCACATCAGCCATCAATCGAGTGTGAAATGGCAGTGGGACCAGAGCTCTGATCCAAAATTCATCATAGGTGCTCATGACTTAAAAAAAAAAACATACACTACTGTTCAAAAGTTTGGTGTTTGTAAGATATATATATATATATATAAAAAACAACACTTTTATTGATCAAGGATGCTTTAAATTGATCAAAAGTGACCATAAAGACATTTATAATGTTACAAAAGTTTACTGTTTCAAATAAAAGCTGTTCTTTTGAACTTTCTATTGTTCTTCAAATTCTAGAAAAATAATAGAAAGATGAATCCTGAAAAATAAAATGTATCAGTTTCCACAAAAATATTGGGCAGCACAACTGTTTTCAACATTGATAATAATCAGAAATGTTTCTTGAGCAGCAAATCAGCATATTAGAATGATTTCTGAAGATCATGTGACACTGAAGACTGGAGTAATGATGCTGAAAATACAGCTTTGATCACAGAAATAAATTACAGCTTAACAGATATTCACATAGAAAACAGCTGTTTTAAATTGTAAAAATATTTCACAATATTAGTTTTTACTGTTATTTTTGGATCAAATAAATCCATCCTTAGTGAGCAGAAGAGACTTCTTTTAAAAACATTAAAAATGACTTGAATAGTATTATATATCTTTACAAATAAGGCAATTCTATAATGCTATAATTCTATAAATTCTATCGAATACAAATTTCAGCTTTTTTTCTGTACAGCCGTTCAAAGGGATTGCCTTTATGCTCATAGTTAAAAGTCTGATATTTAAATAAGCTCAGCTCATGATTGCATAAAGACGTTGAATTAAATTACTTTTGATGTTTTCAAAGTGATAAATCCTCCAGCTGAGCTTTCAGTGTGTGCTCGCGCGAGAGCATCTGACTGCTTGACATCAGGTTTTTAGCTCAGAGGAGAAAAAGCGAGTTTGCTAAGTGAATTGATGCCCGTCTGACTCCTTCCTCTTTCTTTATTCTCTTTCCTTTCTTCCTGCTGTGAGCTAGAGACTCTTCTGGATGGATTAAGACAGAAAGAAAAACAGAGTAAAGGGGAGGTGAAGAGAGAAAGAAAGGTTATTGATGTATGCCTGGGCGGCCTTAGAGGACGTGTGCACACACACACACGGACACAAACACACACACACACAAACACACACACAAACAGACACACACAAACAGACACACACACACACACACACACACACACACACACACAAACAGACACAGACACAACACACGCACACACACACACACACACACACACACACACACACTCACACACTCAAACACACACGTTTACTTAGCCTTCTGAATGAGCAAATACCACAGACTGTTGTTTATATATAAAGCAAAGACTAACCTAAACTCTAATCCTAAAAGAAAATTTCACAACATTCATTTTTAATAATTTTTACCTTTTAAGATTGTCACTAGTGGGAGGTTTTGTCAGATTTAACACACTTCAGGAGTTTTCTTTTCCAAGGTACAGCTGTGAAGTGTGGCAAGTTGACCAAAAAATATTTTGCCCTTTAAACATAAAAAAAAAAAAAACTTAAGTAATGTTTGTTCAAACGTCTTTCAAAATATGTGGTGAATAATGAGTGGAATTTTGTGAATGGACGGCATTCACGTTCTGTTCTTTCATTGGAGTTCTGTGAGCACAGATTCCATCAGCGAGGATCTTCCTGTACACTGGCAATAGAAAAGAACAGGATTCTGGAAGCAAACAATCCATTGAGAATCTCTGTGTATATTGATAATGATTTAGAATGAGCTGTCAGGTGAAGTAATAAATGCTTCTGTAGAAACCAAAAAAAAAAAAGGGATATGATCAGTAAGTCGTGGCAAATTATGAAGATTCAACTTGATGACTTTTTAAGTCAGTTTAATAAAATTAAAATTAAAATTACTTATCCAAGTTGATAATACTTAATTAAGAAATTAAGTTGAAATATATGAAAATGTTCTACAGTGTAATTTTTAAAGTAGCCATGTAAAATCATCCTAAATGATTCAGTTCCTTGATTTGTTTTATGTGACGAGAAAGTCATTCATTCCAAACACAATACTTTACTAATATTATATTTTCCAAAATACTTTAAAATGCATGCATAAACATGGTGAATACAGTGAAATGGTCAAAATGAATGGAAATAAAAGTCTACACATGTACACTTCCATTCAAATGTTTCGGGTCAGTACTTTTTTTTTTTTTTTTAAGAAATTATTCCGCAGAGACACATTAAATTGATCAACACAACAATTGACAATTTGACAATAAAAACATTTAAAATGTTACCAATAATTTATCTAAGTAAATGCTGTTCTTTTGAAATTTCTGTTCATCTGTGAATCCTGAAAAATAAATTGTATCACGGTTTCCACAAAAAATATTGTGCAGCACAACTGTTTTCAACATTGATGATAATCAGAAATGTTTCTTG
>NW_015542334.1:252423-263215 GCF_001515605.1 Sinocyclocheilus anshuiensis | reverse complement strand
CAGCAATAAATTACATTTTAACAGATATTCACATAGAAAACAGCTATTTGAAATTATAATAATATTTCAATTTTTTTTACTGTATCTTTGATTAAATAAATGCCTTGGTGAGCAGAAGACGACTTCTTTCAAAAACATAAAAAAAATCTTACTGACCCCAAACTTTTGAACAATAGTATATACGTGTATGTATGTGTGTGTGTGTATATACATACACACACACTGTGTATATATATATATATATATATATATATATATCACTTAACTAACAGATACTTAAAAATGGCAGTCTGTTGGAAAATGAAAATAACAGTAAATTGGTTTTATAAGTATTGTAAATATATATTAGCCTTTTCCCACTCTCTAACTTCCGCGTCCTCACGTCCCTTTTCCAGAGTTTCCTGCAATACAGTGACCTAGCTTTTTCATTTTGTCATCCATGTGATAACCATACAGCTGTCCACCACTGACCTCCGCTGATACTGTTTTTAGGAAAACCCACACTAAAAAAAATTCTGTAAAAAACCGGCAGCTGTGCTTGCCGGAATTTTACCGTAAAAAATACGGTAGCAACGTTTTAGGTTTTACGGTTTTATAGCCCGCTGTCACTTTAAGAGTGACGTGACGTGACGTGACATGTGGCCAAGTGTGGTGACCCATACTCAGAATTAGTGCTCTGCATTTACCCATCCAAAGTGCACACACACGGCAGTGAACACACACACACCGTGAACACACACCCGGAGTGTTTGCATTCAGTGTTGGGCAGCCATTTATGCTGCGGCACCCGGGGAGCAGTTGGGGTTCGGTGCCTTGCTCAAGCGGTATACTACTGTAAAATTAATGTCCAATACATGTAATGTTCAATACAGTTTTTCACCGTATATAGTAGGGGAATTTACCGTTAACCATTTAACAGGTTTTTACTGTAGCATTTTTACAGTCTTTTACCGTTAAATTCATGGTCATTTTTTACAGTGCTCCCTGTCAGTCTATCTTACCAAGCCACTGACTTTTAGATTGAGTCCCTTTTCTAACTCTGCCTCCGTTTGTCTCTTCCAGCCTCTCCAGATCGACGATAACTTCTGTGGGCAGGATTTTAACCAGCCTCTAGGGGGCACCAGCACTATCGAGGGCATTCCGCTCTTCATAGACAAAGATGACGGAATGACTTCGGTAGCTGCTTACGATTACCGTGGCAACACAGTGGTTTTCACAGGAACACGCAACGGCCGAATGAAGAAGGTAAGCCTTGTAGAGTTGCACATCTTATGTTTTTTTGATACTCTGTGTGCATTAATGGTATCTTGTGGGGTTTTCTTTTTTTTTATTGGAAAACTTCTTTGTTTGGTTGACTTAGCAGATTGTTGAAAGCTATAGCTGAAGAGGTTTAAAATGCAATTCTTGGTGTTTTGTGTTGTAAATGTTTTTTAATTTATTTATTTATGTTATGTTGCTGTGATGGAGAATTGTTGGGCTATGAGAAGTTGAAACCATCAACCAATTAGTTAAACTGACAAATCTGTTAAATGAAAAATCAAAACGGATGCCATTTAGTTTCTTAGTGCATGTGTGACTGATTTACACATTATTCCAAAAAGACAGTTTGTTTCATTTTTCAAATGAAATCGCTCTGCTTCTTCAGAATTAATGGACACCATCAACCAACTAGTTAAAGTGACATAATAGTTTCCTAATGCATGTTCCTGCTTATATTCTGAAAGATTTATCAAATTGCTCTGCTTCTGAAACAGCTTTCCAATTCATCTGATATCACTTAGGAGTGAACTGTTGGTTAATGTTAACAATGGCAAATGCTATTTTAATTAATGTTGCCTTTAAAACTAAAGCATGTCATTATCCATTGATGAATGCTGATTAGATTCAGTTGTTGTGTTTGGGACTGTAAGTAGATATTAAATGGTGTAGATGTTTACAGCAGACATTTAGAGATGATGGTTGTAGTTTTCATTCTTATGACATAGACATTGCATAGTTGCTTTGATAAAAGTGGTTTTCAGACCTCCAGCATCATGTTTTGTTTCATGTTCCCGTATAGCAGTAGACCGATATATCATTAATATTAGACATTTGGCGTCTTGTAATTATCAGCATTGCCCGATAATATAGCATTCACCATTGCATGAGTCACTTATGCTTGTGTTGTTGTCATTTGTAAGTCTTTTTGCATAACAGCTGGAGCTTGAGACATTTCTGAAGTGTTTTAGATGCTAGAGGACCTGTGTGCATTGGCTCAAGTTTTCAAATAGTAGTTTGGCATCGTGGCTCATTTTTGTGGTTTTGAGGTGTGAAATGTGCAGCATGCATCAGGTGTGTGTGTGTATGATGAGCTCAGAATGAGGTGCTTTCACCATGTTGTGTGTGTGTGTGTCGGAGGCTCGCAGGAGTGGAAGGACTCACTGGAGCATCACATGATGGATTCACTGAGATGTGAAATGGAGGACAGACTCTGTCCATCCCTGAGAGATGGACTGAAGATGAGAATGAAATATCCAGCAGCTTAATGTTATGTATGACAGACAGCCACAGAAGGGCTCTTCTCTCACTGTGTCTTCAGTTACACAAACAATCTTTCACTTTTGTTGTTTTCAGGTCAATCTGTTTGTAGTATTTAGGACCCTTTTCACATTTATAATTTAGTTTAGCATCAGAGTTTGGTTTAATTGGTCGGTGTGAAAGTGGTTTTCAGATCTTGGGCGTCAGCCACTATTGTTGTCTTGTAATTAGAGATCGACCGATATATCGATTTACCAATATGTTTCCCAATATTTAAGCATTTTACAATAATAGGATATCGGTTTTGTAATATCGGATTCACCGATAAACGCCGCCATCTTGTGGATGTTTCGAGAATTGCGCGCAGGATCACCATTGCAGCGCGTCTGAGGGGAAACAAGACAACAACAACGGCGTGCACATGTACTTGATTTACTGTAGTTAGTAAACATAATTTAACATAACATAGCCATTAATGCACAAATGCATCGCAGTTTGAGTATAGTTCTGTGTAAATGCATAGATATACTGCGCTGTCAGCAGGCATTTCATAATCTAGAACAGCGGTTCTCAGTTCCAGTCCTCACGCTCTGCATATTTTGCACGTCTCTCTTAGTTAACACAGCTGATTCAGATAACCAGCTCGTTAGAAGTGAGCTCCATGCATGAACTGTGTTCCGATTGACATGATCCCTACACAGTGTCTATTGCTTCCTACTCCCTGAGCAGGGGAAATCCATTGAAGTTTACTTCACTTCGGAACATTCATTCACATATTTGTGCTATGCCACCACCTGCAGCGTCTTCGTTATAAATCTACAAAAACTGTAGTTTAAAATGAAGATGATATGACTCATTTCCATTATTTATTTTCTCCATTTTGAAAACATTAGACCTTCTACATTTATTTTGCTTATTGTTAATATTAGTGTTGCTGCTGATGCTTTAAATAAAATGTTTTTTTTTTATTGTTGTAATATGAAGATTAAATTGAACATGAAAGAAAACTTTTTTTAAGATGACTGAAAAGAGGAAAAACCAAAGTGAAGTATGGACTTAATTCACTCAGTCATTTATTTACTTTATAACAGTAAGTAAGTATCGGTTCTGCATATTGGTTATCGGGCACATAAACATGCAAATAAGTGGTATCGGTTATAAAAAAAAAATCAATATCGGTCGATCACTACTTGTAATTTGCATGTTTTCATGTTCCCTTATGCTTCTTAATTTTCAATGCAGAAGTAAGCCATTTACTGTGAATGTGCCTGATTTCATATTCATTCACTGCTGAATAACTAGAAGAATAACAGTGCAGTACTTGCAATACAAACAAGAGTGCTTATGATTACGATAATAAATTAAAATAATTTTTGAAATATCAAGCAGCATATAACAGGCTACTTTTGTAGAGCTAAAATAACTGGAAGATAACTTCAAGATACAGATGCTTGTACTCCTCGTATAAAAAATAAGTGGTCGACCGATATATCGGCCAATATTTGGCATTTTTATTTGCCCTATTTTTTCTGTTTGGACAACAAGTGTTTTAAGCAGGACTTTTATTTTGAATCTAGAGGTTATAAATTAGAATAAAAGTGAGAAATATAAATCTTTTTATTTTACAGTTTTTAAAAATTTTACATTTTTTTATTTTATCAAGTCCAAATTGTTTTTGTCTTCAATTGGATTCATTAAAAAAAAAAATCATTTTAGTAAATATTATGTAAAAGAAATATAAATTTATTTGCAGCAACTGTTAATCTTTAAAGGTGCCGTAGAATGGAAAACTGTATTTACCTTGGCATAGTCGTACCCTGAGCCTCAAACACCAGTTTCCTCCTTATGTAAATCTCGTGCATGCAAAAGACCACTGAAAAATAGGCGAATCAGAACATAACACCGACTGTGACATTACAGTCGGGATCACTAATAGTTACGCCCCCAACATTTGCATATACCCGCCCATGTTCTATGCCAGCCGAACCTGCACAGCCGAATCATCAGAAGTTCTGCAGGTATTGTGAAGAAACAAGCAAGGATACTAGTAAAAATAGCAGATCATGGAAATAAATGTTATGTTCCAGGCTGTGCAGGGATGGGTTGGTGTCTGTATTCAGAAAGGCACGGAAAACGCGAGCCACTAAAGGGGCATGGTTAGCTGCTTGCCAACGGTAGCCTGTTACAAGACATAAGATTTCACTTACCACATAAACAGAGTAAGGAGAGATGACTGAGGATGGTGGCGAATGATTTACAGATCCTGAGTACCACTGTCAAGCATCTGATCTTGTAAAATGTGTGGCAAGTACTGCTGCTGTAGTTTACACAGAGCACGTGCGATCGCAAATCTCGAAAGTGAAAGTAAAAAGCAATCGTGCATTCGAATATATTAATAGCATTTTATATACAGTATAATTACCCAACGATATAACTGCGAGAGAGAGTATTAAAATATATATTTTCCCTGTGTTTCCTTCATGCTGTGTGAGCTACTGAAACGAGCCGCGCTGTGAAACAGCCAATCAGAGCAGAGCTCAACATTATTATTCATGACCCTTCCAAATAAGGTAAAAACAGGCCATTTAATTCTAGGGACAAATCCTAGGGTTGTAAATGGACATGTAAAACTGTTTCTGGAGATTTTTTGCCCTTACCTAAGCCACATATCTTCTATGAAGATATCAGAGAACAATTAAAAATATTGTATCAATGCATTCTATGGCACCTTTAAATTAAATAGTATAAAATCATATATGTGACTAAAACCAGTCTTAAGTCGCTGGGGTATATTTGTAACAGTAGCCAGAAATATATTGTATGGGTCAAAATTAATTATTTTTCTTTTATGCCAAAAATCATTAGGATATTAAGTAAAGATCATGTTCCATGAAGATATTTTGTAAATTTCCTACTGTAAATATATTAAAACTTAATTTTAAGATTCCAGATTTCCAAATAGTTGTATCTCAGCCAAATATCGTCCTATCCTAACAAACCATACATCAATGGAAAGCTTAAGTGTTCAGCTTTCAGATGATGTATAAATCTCAATTTCTTATGACTGGTTTTGTGGTCCAGGGTCACATATATCGGCTTTATATCGGCCATCAAAAAACCTATATCGGTTGACCACTACTCTTATACTCTTAGCTGCTTGTTTTCTAATAAATTGCCTTCAGAAAGCGCCTCATATTTGTTGCATCTCCTGCAATTCATCCAGGATACTGTTTTTTCTGGGTCTTTTGAAATAAGAGTTTAGTTAGTACCAAGGAATCAACAGGCTCTTACACTAGTTCCAACCAGGCATAACATCATAAAGCGACAAGATATTAAATGTAGTTTCTTCCTTATTAATTCTTGAGAGATTCTTTACGCGTGGCACAGGACGTTTCTGTAACTCCACACGACTGAATATTAAACATCAACTTTTGGAAAAGTAATTGTTGTGATTGCTTTTTCACCTTTAGTGACAAGTTACCTGGCGTCAGTAATGGCTTTGTGTGGCTCCTGGTTAGGAGTGTTTTAGCTGGTAGTTGTTGGCGTGTGTCTGGCGATGCTGAAGCTGGATTAGACCTGTTGATCTGAGCGTCGCAGCAGAGGGCACGTCTGGGCACGAGGAACTCGTTTTGAGCTCGTCACGTCTGGGTTTACTGCGCTAGACGATTCAGTCTGGTCAAATCAACAACAGATGGACGAGCCAACTGAGCCGAACACTCAGTACAGTCGGCCACCCCCTCCACCCCCCCCTCGGTGTAATAATGTTGTTAATTATGGCTCCATACAAACTGTTGCGGATTCCTCCTTTGAGCTTTTCTGGTCTTGACTCTTGAGTGTCAATAGCAGGTGTTTGTTTGTCCTTTTTTACCACACACCCTGATTTCAGTGTCAAATGTAAAGTAAAACGAATATAAACAATGATTTTGATGCATGTAGTGTCATCAGACGCTAATCTGGAGGGTTGATTTGAGCTTTGCTGTTTTCAGAAGTTAAACTTCCTGTAAGCTCAGGATTGATCTACTGACCCACTGACCTCTTGACCTCCATGACCTCTACAGATGACAGTTTATAGAGACACTTGATCTCTCTCTCTCTCTCTCTCTCTCTCTAGCTGTTTTTCTGTCTCGCTCACTCTTTCTATTATTTTCAGTAATAGTCACTGCTAGTGGTTGCATGCTTGTACACAGTTTAAATCACTGTTATTAGTGGTGTTTTCTATTACACCGCCTGCATCATGTTTGCTGAACGAAATCCAATACTTGTTTCTTAAAATACTTGTAATTTTAAGGTGCTGATTCCAAAAATAGTGTCTGTTTTACTGGAGCTTGTCACACTTTCGCACAAATATATGTTATGTTATAATATGAAGTCTTGTAATCTTCCCTAATCAGCAGAAAAACTGTAAGTTAAATGATACATTTTGTCATTAAAACTATTGACATTTGGCTGCTTTTGTTATTCTGATGTGCATTAAAGCTGAGACATATATAGAGTACAAATCAAGTACTCGTAATTAGAGTAAATTATTTTAAAATGCTCATAATCAGATTACAGTTAAATTTTTTATGGATTACGAATTATGGATATGGTAAACAAATAAAACATTTTTTTAAAGTGTTCAAGTGTTTAAATAATTTATTTTACATTTTTAAGATTTAATTAATTATTAGCTTTTATTTTACAAACCCACTGCAGTTCTTGCATTAAGCCCAGTTTGAGAAACCCTGGATTAATGTAATTTTTAAAGCATTTTGTGATGTTGATATAAAAAAATGGAATATATCTTCTTTCTCTTTGCTTTTTTATATCAATATGGTACGTTTAATGACAAGTTTAAATCAAGTTAGATCAAACGTAATCTAAAAAGTAGTCAGAATATGTTAGTTAAATACATTTACATTTACATTTACATTTAGTCATTTAGCAGACGCTTTTATCCAAAGCGACTTACAATTGGGGGATACATAAAGCGATTCTTCTTAAGAGGCAAACAGACACAGGAAGTGGTTGTAATACCAAGTTCTTAGACATTGTTCAAATAAGTACAAGCTAGAAAGAGAAGGAATAAATAAAGAGAGAGAGTTTTTTTTTTAAGTTTTTTTTTAATTTTTTAAATTTTTTTTTTTATGATGAAGTCAAGTAGCTTCGAAAGAGATGGGTTTTCAGCTGTCGCTTGAAAATTGTCAGGGATTCAGCATTCCGGATAGGGGTGGGAAGATCGTTCCACCAGCCAGGAGTGGTGAACGAGAATGTTCTGGAAAGTGATTTTGAGCCTCTCTGTGATGGTACCACGAGGCGTCGCTCACTAGCGGATCTCAGACTTCTGAAGGGGATGTAGATTCGTAGTAGTGAGTGGAAGTAGGCGGGTGCTGAGTCTGTGGCTGTTCTATATGCAAGCATCAATGTCTTGAACTTGATTCGAGCCGCAACCGGTAGCCAGTGCAAGGAGATAAAGAGAGGTGGATAAAGAGACATTTAACACTTAATATTGAAGTTGAGTTTTTACTCCATACGTGAATGATTCCTCAAAGCATGCGTCTTTTTTTTTTCTTTTCTTTTTTTTATCAGACAGGTGAAATTTTGTTCAGCTGTAGCTCAAAGAGTAGAGCATGCCGCTGGCAACACCAAGGTCATGGGTTCAATTCCCCGGGAATGCATGAACTGGATAAAAGCATCCTCCAAATGCATAAATGTAAGTGTAAAATGCATCAAAATGAAATGACTGGGTACTAGTAATAGTGACACTTGACTTAATAAAAGAGTAAAAACAGACAATTATAATAAAAGATAGATGAGTGATGCATTCTGGGAAAACACTGGGTTGTAGTTACGGGTTTGGATCAAAGCTCACGCACACAGAGGACTTCTGTATCATCATCGCTCCTCTTACATGCAGTTCAAAGTGTTGTCTGTGATTGGAGCGGCGGAGGTTACTTACACACGCGTGTGCACATAGCAGCGCTGCTGGTTCTTGCGTGTGTTGTGCTGAGCTCTACATGTCTGTAATTAGTGTCTAAGCGTGAGATCTGCCTGAGAACACACACACACACACACCGATTCACTCTGGTGCGTTTCTCTTTGAATGATTATTGATTATAACTCTGATTCATCAGTGTAGATTAGATGGTGACGGATTATTACAGATGGCACTGGGTACAATACGACCATCAGCATCTGTTCATCTGCTGTTTTGCAGTGTTGTTATTGTTTGTTATACACTACCATTCTAAAGTTTGGAGTCAGTAAGATTTTTTTTTGTTGAAGAAATGAATACTTACATTCAGCAAGGATGCATTAAATGGATCAAAAGTGATGGTGAAAACATTTATAATGTCACATAATATTTCAGTTTCAAATAAATGCAGTTCTTTTGAACTTTCTATTCATCTGTGAATCCTGAAAAATAAAATGTATCACAGTTTCCACAAAAATATTGTGCAGCACAACTGTGTTCAACATTGATAATAATCAGAAATGTTTCTTGAGCAGCAAATCAGCATATTAGAATGATTTCTGAAGATCATGTGACACTGAAGACGCGTCACAGGAATCAATTACATTTTACAAATGTTATTTTAAATTGTGATTGAAACTCTGAAAAGAAATAGTATGGTTTTGAATGACCACGACTATTCAGTTTCAATATTGATTGAGTATCATAAGTGCAAGTTCACCAAAATAATACTTAAGTGTAGTAATGAGGTACAATTACTCCAGTATTGGATCTCTGACAGCTGTCAGGTTCATTGTGCTCTGCCGATTATGTTTAATGATGTAGGATGTAAATTAAATTACAGTCTCCATGAACTAGTGGAGCTTTAACAGGATCTCATGCTGAAGAATGAATGAGAAGATCATTTCCATTAATGCTCACTTTCTTTTCATTCAGAGCAGCATCTCTCTTCCAGTACTTATGGTGTTCATGCTGACGTACACACACACACACACACACACACACACTCACACTCACACAGTGTAGTTTGTTGTGCCTCCATTCATGTGACGCTTATTGTAATTATAGGGCTATGTTTAAGCTGTTTTTTGTCTGTTTTGTGTGTTACTATTATTTATATACTATATACTATTTTTATATACTATTATTTATATACTATATACTATTTATTAATATATTGAATTAGCTTTTTTATTTTAAGTTTTCATTTTAATTTGTCATTTTATGTGCTTTTGTAATTTATTATTATTTTTATTTTAATTTAGCCTTAGTGATTTTAGTACTTTAGTGCAACTTTCTTATTTAAGTTCTAATTTATTATTTAGTTATTTAAGTTCTAATTTTCTCACGTTTTTTATTCTAATATTTGCAATTTATTTTATTATTTGCAATTGATTTGACTTATTTAAATTAAGAAAAACAATATTTTCATATTTGATATTTTTAGTTAATAATAACACTGTTCAATATTGACATTGGTTAGTCAGTTTTTAATAAAATCAGCAGGAACATATTTTGTCAAAGTGAAAAATCATTGTGTGTTTACATGTCAGTGTGCATGCAAAAGTACTTCATAGACACCCAGCATTCAGACTGTGAATTCAGTATAAAGGCTTCTTCACACCAAGAACTGTAACTATAAAAATAACTATATAAGCGTCTACACCAATGCATGATAATGTTCTGTTTATTATAAGCGCGTGCTGCAGTTTTGTCATCTGCCGCTTTACATGCTCAAGCTTTTAGAAGTCAGTGTGTGTTGTGTGTCCGCACCTGGAGACGTCCGTCTCTGTCAGTGTGTGTGTGTAAATGTGTGCATGACTGTCGCATGGAATTCATATGCCACTGGATGCTCCCGTTTGAACGTTCCCACGGTCATGTCCTAAACATACACACGGATGCCTCGAGACCATCTCACAAAGAGCGCAGTGTTCATCACCTCTCACACACACACACACACACACACACACACACACGCTCAGACACGAGGACAAGCACAAAGACACATCTGTCTGTGTGTGTGTGTGTGTGTGTGTGTTGTGGTGTTTCAGGCCTGGAATCAAATAGGATGAGAGTCAGACTATCCACACACACTGTTTCCTCTCTGACCTTTAAATATATTCAGTTTTTCTGTCTGTGGTCAGAGAGTGAGACAGGACAGGACAGGTGAGTTATGGAGAGAGAAAGCTTGTCATCTTTTCAGATGTGCTGAAATATTCATGACATGCTGCTTGGAAGGACGGCCTCTGAGAGCTTTTACATCACACACACACACACACACACAGACACACACACACACACACACACACACACACAGAGAGA
>NW_015542334.1:238314-249999 GCF_001515605.1 Sinocyclocheilus anshuiensis | reverse complement strand
CATATTTTGTCAAAGTGAAAAATCATTGTGTGTTTACATGTCAGTGTGCATGCAAAAGTACTTCATAGACACCCAGCATTCAGACTGTGAATTCAGTATAAAGGCTTCTTCACACCAAGAACTGTAACTATAAAAATAACTATATAAGCGTCTACACCAATGCATGATAATGTTCTGTTTATTATAAGCGCGTGCTGCAGTTTTGTCATCTGCCGCTTTACATGCTCAAGCTTTTAGAAGTCAGTGTGTGTTGTGTGTCCGCACCTGGAGACGTCCGTCTCTGTCAGTGTGTGTGTGTAAATGTGTGCATGACTGTCGCATGGAATTCATATGCCACTGGATGCTCCCGTTTGAACGTTCCCACGGTCATGTCCTAAACATACACACGGATGCCTCGAGACCATCTCACAAAGAGCGCAGTGTTCATCACCTCTCACACACACACACACACACACACACACACACACGCTCAGACACGAGGACAAGCACAAAGACACATCTGTCTGTGTGTGTGTGTGTGTGTGTGTGTTGTGGTGTTTCAGGCCTGGAATCAAATAGGATGAGAGTCAGACTATCCACACACACTGTTTCCTCTCTGACCTTTAAATATATTCAGTTTTTCTGTCTGTGGTCAGAGAGTGAGACAGGACAGGACAGGTGAGTTATGGAGAGAGAAAGCTTGTCATCTTTTCAGATGTGCTGAAATATTCATGACATGCTGCTTGGAAGGACGGCCTCTGAGAGCTTTTACATCACACACACACACACACACACAGACACACACACACACACACACACACACACACAGAGAGAGAGTGATGCTCAGGTGACGCTTAAGGTGTCTTTTGTGCTGTAGGTGTGGGAAATCCTACAATAACATCAGTTTGTGTGACTTCCTGTCTGAGTAGGTCACATGATCTTCAGCAGTGAGACATGTTATTTAAATTGAGGTTTATTCACGGATAGTTTTGGAGGTGTGTAAAGCCAGTATAAAATCACAATTGACTTTGTTAGCTGTCTTTTCATCTTCCTGCTCTTATTGTGATTTATTCATCAATGACGTTATTATAAAGAAAATTGTTTGTCTGTTTGTGAATAAAAATTATTCACATTTTAGACACAGACACAAGTGCTGTCCTGCATTTTTTTTCGTTGCACTATTTTTTCTCTCTCTTTTTTTCCTCTTTTGTGCTGGGTCACGTCACATTATTTCATGCACAAAATCGGGGATTCCTAAACGTTTTTGTCAATTGATCTTCTTTGAATCCAAGTGCCCACTGGGATTTGACTTTTTCAGTAATTTATTAACACATTCTCATATTCACGCTTCTCTGATGTTGGTAAATGATCACATGACATACAGGTAAACAAATCAAATGTCTTGTTCTTTTTTTTTTTTAATAAGGCCTTATTTTAATTTTTTATTTTAAAATAATTAATTTAAAATTTTCAAATTGTTATAATCGACCTATTTTTCATCAACTCGGAAACCCCTGCAGTTAATAAATAATAAATGTATTAATACATATGTTTACACAGCTCTCTGTAATGTTTGATTCTGATTGGTCAGTTTCAGCAGTTAAATATTTCTCAATAATGACCCATATTCAGACCTATTTCTGAATAGTTTCCCGTGCAACTTTGTATAACTTGGATGCACATGCATGAAACGGATTTGCTCATTGTTTGTGTCTCTGCGGTTTCTGTAAAATAAATGATCAAATCATTTCAGATATGTCACATCCACATATATATTCATATCTTTTTTCCTGCAGCACTATAACATTTAACTTTGTGTTCTTTGTGTCGAGCCGAACGGTCCATCTGTGTCGTTTAGATGGGAAACATCTCCTCATATGCTTGTTTTGTCTAGTAGTTTAGTCTAGTTTATCTTCACACATTTGTCCATCCTAAACAAGTCTTTCTGTGTGTTTCTTCATCATTGTGTTTCTATGGTAACCTCAGGGATTCTTCAGTTGTGTTCAGTCTCTTCAGGTGAAATGAAATAACATCTTACACACACACGTGTGCGCGCACACACACACACGTGTGCGCGCACACACACACACACACACAGAGAGAGAAACACACTTGCCTCAGTTTAAAAATGCACACTGCATATAAAGATTTTTTTTGCCAGTTGTTCTGACATTTTAATCTGTGTGTGTGTGTGTGAAGGTGTTTCTCTGAGGTGTGTGTTATTGTAATAGTGTCAGAATGAAGCAATGCAGCCACTGCAGCTTTACCAGCTAGTTAATTAGCTGTGTGAGTTGTGTGTGTGGTGTGTGGAAATTGGGGTTTAGTGGGAAAATGCCGCAGCAGCAAAGCATGTCCTGCTTTATTAGTCCCTCACCAGCTTTGTTTTTTACTGTGTGTGTCTCATGGGGCCGATAGCGCAGCAGTCACACTCGATTCTGTCTGAATGCAAACGCTTGTTAAACTGAGAGCCAAACCCGAGCTGTTTTTACATGTGAAGCGCATGTGAATGGTAACCAGAGCACGTTTTCCGCTCTATGGACGTGCGCTCCACTCCTTTACATTTATGTATAAGGCTTGCAACTTCGTTGAAACAGTATCTGAACTCCATAACTGCTCTCCTATTCTCGATCTCTACAGATTCTCGATCTCGAACAAGCAAATCACCAAACGGCATTCTGGGTTGAGCGAGTGGCGCTGAGCGTATTGAGCGAGCGGAGCGGAATCTTCAGAAAGGCGCTCTGCGCTCTTAAGGAAATATTACCACTCCGCTCCCCGCTCCGCTCACGCTCCGCTCCGCTCACATGCTCTGATGGTAACAAGTGAGCGCCGTGCTGTACCTGCAGTCCTGGAACGCCTCACTGAACTGACTGTAATCATAATGAATGTGTCTCGCCCAGCGAGAGGTTTATGTTTCAGGATTAACCTTAATTAAATATTAATGCATGAGTGTGTGTGTTACTAAGCTCCAGCTCAGAACAATCAATATCTGCATCTGACACCAGAACCACAGTCACGAGCCTTTATATTTATATGCGCTTTTACTATAAATAACAGGTGTTACACACAACATTGAACTTTTAGAAGTAGAAACGGCACTAAAAAACCCCAGTGTTTAATAGATAATTTGTTGCTATGCAGTTGTCAAGTTGTGTAAGTGTTTTTGAGTGTGTTGCTATGTGGTATTGTGAGTGGTTACTTTGTTGCTATGCAGTTGCTAAGGTGTATTACTGTATTATTTTTTACCATGTTTCTATGTGGTTGCTTGGGTATGGTTGTTAGTTTGTTACTATGCAGTTGCTACAATGTGTAGTTATTGTGTTTCTGTGTGATTCCCAGGGTATTGTAGACTGTTGTTAATTTGTTGCTATGCAGTTAAGGTGAATACGTGTTTTTAGGTTTACTGTGTGGTTGCTAGTGTATTGTGGATGGTTGTTAGGTTATTGCTATGCAGTTAAGGTGTATACATGTTTTTTAGTGTGTTGCAATGTGGTTGCTAGGGTATTTTGAACGGTTGTTAGTTTGTTGCTATGCAATTAAGGTGTTTAAGTGTTGTTTAGTGTGTTGCTATGTGGTTGTTATTGTATTGTGGACGGTTGTTAGTTTGTTGCTATGCAGTTGTTAAGGTGTATAAGTGTTTTTAGTGTGTGGCTATGTGGTTGCTAGTGTATTGTGGATTGTTGTTAGTTTGTTGCTATGCAGTTGTTAAAGGTGTATAAGTGTTGTTTAGTCTGTTGCTATGTGGTTGTTGGGGTATTGTGGACGGTTGTTTGTTTGTTGCTATGCAATTGTTAAGGTGTATAAGTGTTTTTTAGTGTGTTGCTATGTGGTTGTTAGGGTATTGTGGCCGGTTGTTAGTTTGCTGCTATGCAATTGTTAAGGTGTATAAGTGTTTTTTAGTGTGTTGCTATGTGGTTGTTAGGGTATTGTGGCCGGTTGTTAGTTTGCTGCTATGCAATTGTTAAGGTGTATAAGTGTTTTTTAGTGTGTTGCTATGTGGTTGTTAGGGTATTGTGGCCGGTTGTTAGTTTGCTGCTATGCAATTGTTAAGGTGTATAAGTGTTTTTTAGTGTGTTGATATGTGGTTGTTAGGGTATTGTAGACGGTTGTTAGTTTTTTGCTATGCAATTGTTAAGGTGTGTAAATGTTGTTTAGTGTGTTGCTGTGTGGTCGTGTGGTTGTTAGGGTATTGTGGACGGTTGTTAGTTTGTTGCTATGCAATTAAGGTGAATACGTGTTTCTAGGTTTGCTATGTGGTTGCTAGGGTATTGTGGATAGTTGTTAGGTTATTGCTATGCAGCTAAGGTGTTTAAGTGTTTTTAGTGTGTTGCAATGTGGTTGCTAGGGTATTTTGAACGGTTGTTAGTTTGTTGCTATGCAATTAAGGTGTTTAAGTGTTTTTAGTGTGTTGCTATGTGGTTGCTAGGTGGTTGTGTATTAGCAGAAGTTGCTGATATTCTCTGGATCGGATGTGCATTAATATATGAACTCGCCTGATGCGCTCCAACCGCTTCAAACGCGTCTGATGAAATTATATTTTAGAGTGAGAATGATGAGTGCTGTAAAGTGTCGAGGATGTTGAGTTGCTCGTTCAGATGAAGCGCACTCATGTAGTACATTGACTGAGTGTCTCTCTGTGTTTGAGAGCGCAGTACATCACGTGAAGGACTGGATAAGCGCGCTCGGCGTGTTCAAACATTGTGCATGGGGCTCATTTTTCTGGCGTGATTCTGGAGGCTGTGCCGGCGATGGATGTGCTCTGAGTGTTCAGGAGGAGCCGTTCGCTGCCACCGACTGAATGTTAAATCCATAACATGTGAACAACTCTGTGAACTAATCATAGTTTGATTAGAGAGCCGCGTCTGCACTGGCAGCCCAACGGAGCCGTACATCAGGGCCAAAAGAGCCATCTGATGGAGCGCAGCGGTCGAGGCCACCCGAGAACCAGTTCAGTCAGGGATAAAAGAGGATTTACTGTGTCTGTGTCTGTGTCTGTGTCTGTGTCTGTGTCTGTGTCTGTGTCTGTGTCTGTGTGTGTGTGTGTGTGTGTGTGTGTGTGTGTGTGTGTGTGTGTGTGTGTGTGTCTCGTTTGGGCCTGATTGTTCATCTCGTCCTGTTTGAGGAGTGAAAGATAGAAAAAGAGGAGTGTGAAAAACAGGGATGTGCACTTCAACTAATTTCACTGACATTAAACTGAAGCTATATAACAAACGTTTGCAGGTACATCTTGAGAAAGGTTGCTTAGTTACAGTATTTGACAAAGGTGTAAATGAATGCAGTGTTGAGGAGTAAATGCTGTGCTGCAATCACAGTCAGGGTGGGATTGTATTTCTCAGAGGACGGCAGAGGAATGGAGAAGAACAGTAATTCGCTTTGTAGTTTCTACAGCAGTTGTTTAAAGCGAAAACACGGATGTTTTTGATTTGGAAACTGTCTGTGAATTTACCTAGTCCCATCTGAATATAGTCCAGTGTTGTTAATGGTAACTAAAACTTAAAACTGTCAAAATAAATAGTAATCAAATGAAATATAAATATAATTAAACAAACAAAAATGACAAAAAAGCTGAAAATAGATTTGAAATAATAAAATGACTAAAACTAAAGCTGAAATAAAACTAAATGAAAGCTACAATGAAAATCAATGTTGTATATTCTGACCCACAAATGCGATTTGATGGTGTTAAATTTTGAATCTGTTTATTATATTGAGCTGCATGATTTGGCAAAAAAATCTAATTGCGAGTTGTCTGATAGAAATTGTGATTTCAATTTAGTTTTTTGTTTGTTTGTTTTTTATTTTAAGCTGCTGGTTTGCTGTGTTTACTTTTAGGGCTCCACAATTCGGCCAAAAGTCTGTGATTTATATGTCAATATGACTATAAAACAATAACAACAATTATTATTAATATTATTTTTACTATTATTGTTATTATTATTGGTTACCAAAACGTTACCTAAAGCTATAAAAAAAAAAATTATGTTTGTTAAATGAAATAAATCGGGGATAAAATAAAATATAAATATAATAAACACAATTGTAAAGAAAGAAAAAAAAGAAAAAGGAAATAAATTTGAAATACTAAAATGACAAAAATTAATAAAAATGGCAAAAACACTTAACAAAATTACTAAAATGTAAACTAAAATTAAAATGAAAACTTAATATTAAAAGCTAATTAAAAGTGGTAATAAATACTACAATAGTATGTAAACAGTACTAGGATAACACTGGTTTAGTCCCATCAGAATAGATTACTTTCCCTCATATCATTCTAAAATGCTGTTATTTTTCCTGAGGAAAAACAAGACATTTTGAGGAAATTTCACACAGCTCTTGTCCATACAATGACAGTTCAAATGCAGTGTGCGCACGCGCGTGTGTGTGTGTGTGTGTGTGAGAGAGAGAGTATCTGTGGTTAATACGGGTCCCTCAAACACACTCTTGACTTCTGTCATAATTACTCTGTGTGTGTGTGTGTGTGTGTGTGTGTGTGTGTGTGTGTGTGTGTGTGTATGTATGTGGCTCTCATGATAGCTTGTGTGTATTGTGTGGTTTAGTGGGCCAATAACTGCAGATGGAGGCTGTGTGTGTGTGTGTGTGCGCCAGATTTTCAATTGCTCTGCTCTTAGTAGAAAAGGCTTGTAATAGTTTGTGGCCCTCCATCAGGCGAGGTCAAACCCCTCAGCGGCGGCGAACACGTGTGTGATTGTTACAATCACCGGCTGTGTGAACATGAAACACACTACAGCACGACGAATGTGATGATAATCATGTCAAATAACAGTCACATGACCTCATCATGCTGAATGCCAATATGGAATCAAAACTGACCCTATTTGCTTTTTTTAATTCACATTTTTGCTTTATACTGAAGAACAGTGTGTAGAGACACTTTTCACCTTCCAATCAATTCCTGATGGATAAAATCAAATCACGCTCTGCTGAGTGACGTGGCCACGTGTAGAGACAAATGAATATGTAAATGAAGCTGAATGAAATCATCTAGTGGTTTTAGATGCTTGACGCCACATTTGACAAACACCATTGGTAAAAGTGTGCTTTTTTTAATACAGCTTTGCTGTGTTTGTTTGTAGGGTTGCACAATTTGGCCAAAATGTTTGTGATTTATATATCAATATAGCTTTAAAATATTTTTTATATTATTTTTATTTTATTTTATTTATTTGATAATAATAATAATAGTAAAATGTAGTAGTAGTAATAATAATAATAAAGATTATTAAATATTATTTTATTGTGATTATAATGACTAAATACAAATATTAAGCTAAATAAATATTTCTATTGTAATATTGTATTTGTAATATAATTTCTATCTAAAATAAAAAATAAATATAACAAGAAAAAAATACTGTAAAATAAAAAAAACTAACAACAATAACACATATTATTAAATAATATTATTTTATTATGCTTATAATTACTAAAAAAAAGTATTAAGCAAAATAAGTATTTATATTGTAATATTACTATTGTAATATTTCACTGTAAACAAAATAAATATAAGAAAATAAAATTAAACATTTAGCTTTGAGCTGCTGTAAACACTGGATCATGATCTGCTCACGTGTAAATAAACACAGTGCCGCGCTTCACTCTGAAACACACAGAGCTATATTTTTTTTAATTAAAAAATTGCAGGCTTTGCAATTTGATAAACATACTAAGCCATATTGTTATCAGTTTTATTTAGATTAATTGAGCAGTCCTACCAATGCATATGTTTGGTTGGGTTCATTCTGAGTTTAGAGACATGAATCTATATCTGTCTGTCTGGAACAATGTGCCTCATGTGTCTCTCAGTGGAGCTGGAAACATCGATCAGAGTTCACCAGCAGACTAAACCACTGAGAGCCGGCGGAAAACAAGCGTTTCTGTTGTTCATAAAGCAAACAGGGGAGAGAGACCTCGTCCTCGTCCTCCTGTGCTGGATTCACGCGTCTGGCTGAGCGTTTCTCTCTCCCAGAGGAGCACTGAGAATGAATGAAGGAGATGAACTGCTACAACATGCTAACAGAGATTTCACGACACACAAATGAGGACATCTCCCTCTGTGTGTGTCTGTATTGTCTCTGTATAATGAAGGGAGACAGGTCATCTGCTCTGCTGTTGTGTGTGTGTGTGTGTGTGTGTGTGTGTGTGTGAGTGTGTGATGGAGGAGTGTATGTAGTGCATACAACCATCTGCTGTCAAACTGCACATTCACAAACACACATGATATAGTGTGGGGCTACGTATGTTGTACTTGAATGTTTTAATGCAGGGATTTCCAAACCTTTTTGTTTTAAAGAAATAGAAAGAAAAACTATTCTTTGTAAACATACTGTTATTATTATTATTTTTATTCTGATTATTGTTACTAAATAAAATATTACAATTGTAATAATTCACTGTAAAATAATAAAAAACATATATTAGGAAAATAATAATAGACAAGGCAAGTTTATTTATATAGCACATTTCATACACAATAGTAATTCAAAGTGCTTTACATAAAAATAATTAAATTAATATCAACAGATGCATAAGAAATAAAAACAACATGCAAAAAATAAAAATAATAATGAAAGAATAAAAAATGCTTAAACATATTTAAAAATATAATAATAATAATACTTTAATATCACAGTACAGCTGCATAATTACCACACTAATACTTTTCTCTCTTGTTGAAAACAGACGGTTTATAAGTGTGGAAATAAAAATAAAATGTCATTATTTACTCACTCTCATGTTGTTCCAAACCTCAAAGTCTTTGTCTTTCTTTTCTGTGGAGCACAAAGCTTTAAAAATGATAAATAAATAAATCACCATTGAAGCTTCATTACAGTTGTTCATATGACTCTATTCTAATTATATTCCAAGTCTTCTGGACTTGATGATGCTTTATGTGAGAAACCAAACCCAATTTAATCATTATTCACTGGAACCAAGACTTCTGGACTGCTGCTATGATACTTTTATTATTTTTATTTGGAGCATAACAGGCCCTGGTCACCACATCCTTTCCTTAAATGCAGAAGAGCATTTTGTGTTCTGTAGAGGAAAATCAAACAGGTTTGGATCAACATGCGGGTGAGTGAATGATGACAGGATTGAATTTTTGGGTGAACTGTCCTTTTAATCTTTTGCATGTGTGCTGATGCCAAAAATAAGCATGTCCTCATCTGGGCTCTTAATTAGCTAATAGAAACTGTTGCCAGGAGACGGATGTCTTATTAGGAAAGCGCTATGAATCCCCAGAGGACACAAAATAACACTCTGTGTCTGTGTTGTATCATATTTACAGTATATATATCTGCGTGTGTTACCGATGCAGTATTATTGTCTGATTAATCAATGTTCGCCATCAGACTGTGTGTGTTTATAAACGTGCTTTAATGCAAACACTTTCTGTGTGTGTGTGTGTGTTTATAAACGTGCTTTAATGCAAACACTTTCTCTCTCTGTGTGTGTGTGTGTGTGTGTGTGTGTGTTGGTCAAAAGACTGTGTGTGTGTGTTTAAATAGGTGCTTTAATGCAAACACTGTGTGTGTGTGTGCGTGTGTTGGTCAGTAATTGCTCTGTCACTCACCGGCGTTTCTGCTGTGTAATTGTGGCGTGTATTAGCTGTGATCTTCTGCTGTACTCCAGCTAATCATTTTGATTGATCTGTTCATTGGCCATGTTTTATTTGTTTTATTTTTACCTTTATTTGTATAGCACTTTATGCAATATAGATTTGTGTAAAAGCAGCTTTACAGTGTCAAACAGGAAAAATAGTATGTCAATAATGCAAGAGGACAATAACAAACAGTGAATTTTTCCGCTAAAGTCAGTTGATGATGATTCAGGGATGTCACCGTCCAGTTCAAGTTCAGTTCAGTTCAAATAGTGTCTGTGAAATCAAGCCGAAATTGTTGCCTGAAATGAAGCGTCCCCAACTAAGCATGATAAAGGCGACAGTGGCAAGGAAAATTCCATCGGTGACAGAAATGGAGAGAAAACCTTGGGAGAAACCAGGCTCAGTCGGGGGCCAGTTCTCCTCTGGCCAGACCAAACCAGCATGCTGTGGTTTAATTCCAGACTGTTCTGCAGCGATTAGCGCTTAACACTTCAGGAGGGGTTACCATAGCAACCTGTTGGATTAGACACACACACACACACACACACACACCTGTCCCCAAACACACACATTACTTGATAATTCGCATTATGTAGCATCTCAAAGACAGTGAGACATGAGAGAGATCACTGTATGTTCCCTACATAGACAGCATCCTAACTGCGGTAGAACCCCGTGAATGAGACGCATGTGAAGCACATGAGAGATCTAACTCTAGTGGTTTCCAGTGTCACTACTGATGTGCATCAGGAGCACATCTCTGATGCTTTAAAATGCTGCCTATGTAGGGAGCAAATGCTCCATCACTATAGGTATGATTTGCCAATTTGTGCCCATATTAAATATAATTTTTCATATTTAGTAGTTAGTTTTAATAACAGCACTTTTACCAGTGAGTTTTTTACTTTTTGTTTTTTATTTTTTGTTTTATTTTTTTATGCAGAGCAAATATGTATGACTTGCCAATTAGGGCCAGTATTTAGTGTTATTTTTCCTATTTAGTTGTACTTTAGCAGCTCTTGAACCTTGTTTATTTATTTATTTAATGCAGCACAACTGGCTCCATATGTATGATTTGCCAGTTAGGGCTTTTAACAGATTTATTTTATTTTATTTTATTTTATTTTGAGCAAATAGCTCCATATGTATGATTTGCCAGTAAGGGCCAATAATTACTGTAATTTCTTATATTTAATTGTACTATAACAGTACTTTTTATTTTGTTTTATTGATGAGGAGCATGAGTGGTAAATGTTTTGATGTATTTGTGTGGGTTTGTGATGGCGGAGCAGACGGTGCAGGGATTTGAGGAATGCTGAAAGAGGAAATGTGCTGAACACCTGTGAAAGTGAATTAACATCTTCCTGTATGTTATGAGCCACTGCTGCTGCTTCCTGTCCTCGTGTGTGTGTGTGTGTGTGTGTGTGTGAGCGTGTGAGTGCTTTTTTGTTTTATTTTTTTATGCAGAGCAAATATGTATGACTTGCCAATTAGGGCCAGTATTTAGTGTTATTTTTCCTATTTAGTTGTACTTTAGCAGCTCTTGAACCTTGTTTATTTATTTATTTAATGCAGCACAACTGGCTCCATATGTATGATTTGCCAGTTAGGGCTTTTAACAGATTTATTTTATTTTATTTTATTTTATTTTGAGCAAATAGCTCCATATGTATGATTTGCCAGTAAGGGCCAATAATTACTGTAATTTCTTATATTTAATTGTACTATAACAGTACTTTTTATTTTGTTTTATTGATGAGGAGCATGAGTGGTAAATGTTTTGATGTATTTGTGTGGGTTTGTGATGGCGGAGCAGACGGTGCAGGGATTTGAGGAATGCTGAAAGAGGAAATGTGCTGAACACCTGTGAAAGTGAATTAACATCTTCCTGTATGTTATGAGCCACTGCTGCGCCTTCCTGTCCTCGTGTGTGTGTGTGTGTGTGTGTGTGTGTGAGCGTGTGAGTGCATGTGTGCGTGAGCGTGTGCGTGCGTGTGTGTGCGTGTGCGTGAGTGTGTGTGTGAGTGTGTGCGTGAGCGTGAGTGTGTGTGTGTGAGCGTGAGCGCGAGCGTGTGTGTGTG
>NW_015542334.1:228589-238189 GCF_001515605.1 Sinocyclocheilus anshuiensis | reverse complement strand
TTGTCTATGTGTGTGTGTGTGTGTGTGTGTGTGTGTGTGTGTGTGTGTGTGTGTGTGTGTGTGCGCGTGTGCGCGCGCGCGTGTGTGTGTGTGTGTGATATGGGCTGTCCTGGCCTCTAAAACCTTTGATCAGATCTCTGCCACGACTTTAAAGGCGTTTTATGTGCCAGCGGTTTTCTCTGGCAGACACTCCTTTCCCAGAACATAAAAGTTCCCATGATTCATTTCTATTGTTTCGATCAGTTCCTTAAGGAAGAGCTGTTTATACACGTCACCTCCCTTCCAGAAATGTGTTGTCGTGATGGCATCAGATGGTAATACCATGGTATTTTGAGATATAATCCTCAGAATCATTAATAAAAATAGCTGATTATCATTTAGTTGTGTCTCTGCTCTTATTTTATAGTCTGTTAAACTCTGTTTACATTCAGTTTCCACATTTTTTAAAGAAGAGCATTGCACAAGATTCGTTCATTAATTATAGATTAATCCATTATCTTATTCATTTAATTTGCCTTATTAAAAGATCATGTTATTTTAATTGTATTCAAATTTGATTATTTCCTCATTAAGCCATGACATTACTGTAGTACCATCTTAATTGAACATGTAATTTTGGCAAGATTTCAAAAGGTTGAGATGATCAGAATGACGGTACTAACCAAGTTTGCTAACCTGTAGACCAGGAAGGAGATTTGATTCCGATCTCTTGGCAGCAGAATATATTTTTCATCTAATTAGTGTAATTTGATTAATGCAGCCATGAGACACAGAGTGACTGAACCTCTCTGCTTTCATTGAAATGTTGTTCACTTCCTTTTTGACCCCAAGAACTTCCTTCCAGACACCCCTAGAGCGCTGTTAATTACTCTCACACACACACACACACACACACACACACACACACACGTGTGGATCGATACACACTTCACTCTTAATTGGCGTTGCTGACGTTGGCTTGCGGTCGCTCTGATGAACCTCTAAACACTCGCTGTGAGTTCAGTCGCTGTTCACCGGATTCACTTTCGACACACATGCCGCGTCCAGGGGTCGATGCCCCCGCTGTTACCGTGGCAACAGGCCAGACCACAGCTGCGCATCTGTTTCCCACCTGGTTCCCTGGCGACCACCCAGCTGTCAACACACCGCTGCCACATGCCACAGCTGAGCACCTGTGTGTGTGTGTGTGTGTGTCCTGTTGCTCCACACGTTACTGTACACTCACGGTGTTACTGAGACGGGTTGTGTTTCCTTTACAGCGGTCGGACTGTGAATTCACTAGTCATTTAGATTACATTTTTTAACATTCAAAATTCTTCAATTTAATTAGATTTATATAGATTAGAAGTTATATTATTTTTTAAATGTTAAATTTATTTATTTTTATTTACAGTTTTTTAATTTTTTATTTAAGTTTATTTTATAATCTTTTTTTATAATTGTACAATATGCATTTTTTATATTGCTTTAATTTAAAATTTACCCTTTTTTTGAGAATTTTTTTTCTAATGTACAGCAAGTGCTTTAAGTGCTATATATATATATTATTTATTTATTTCATTCATATTAAGAATGAATTGCTTTAATATTTAAACAGTGAAGATGTTTTTCTCGCACTCTTCCTCTGATTATTTTTTTCTGCTGGTGTTGAATTAAAGAGAAACAGGCTGGGCAGATTTCTAACTTTAGGCAGCTGACTGATGGTAGTGTTCAGCTCCAGCATTGTTTGTGACTCTTAAAGCGTCCTAATAATTTCAGATGTGTGGACGCTGCAGTGATATCAGGGGACAGGAAGTGGAATATGTCATCGTTTAATTACGTCTGGCTTCCTTAAACACTCATTTTAGGCATCGTTGCTTTGGTAATAATCACCCACTTCTCCCTGAGGAAGACCAGTCCTCTAGTGACTGCAGATTAGACACTCACTCACTCACTCACTCACTCACCCCCCCCCCCAATTTTTTATGTCTATAAGGTTCTTATTAAGTTCAATATATATTTTTTTGGTTTTTAGTCATTTTAGTACTTCATCTTAAATTAAAATTATAACTTTTTTCTTTGCAACTACCTGAAATATAATATAATTTCAAGAAGTGAAAATGTTTTTATGGTTTTAGTTTTAGTTAATGATAATAGCCCTGTCGTGTTCCCATGAGTGCACGTCTAGAGCAGATACTGCTGTGTTTCTCATCCGGAGTGGTGTTTATTTGACTTGCTGTAGTTCTGGAAAGCACAGATCCGTTAGTGTCACGTCTGTGAAAGTGAGCATCATCTGGAAACCATCAGATTCTATTTTATGCATATAAACACATGAAACCTGTCACACAGCAGATTCACATGCATTTGAATTATCTAGTTTTTGGGACGTATTGCGGACGTGTAAGTGCTCAAGTTTAGATCTTCCAGATGAAAACACAAATTGATTAGACATCTCAGCAACTTTCCTAACAGGACTTGATGCCATTTTTTTGGTTTTAAAGAAATCTTGAATTATTAATCAAATCATTAATTTTGAATGTATTGGATTAGATTGTATTTGTATTTATTGAGACTAATAGTTGCCATGGTAGCATTTCTCAGTTTAACTTACACTAAAATTTAATACTTAACATGTACTAAAATAATAAAAACTAAAACTGAAAATAAATAGATAGATAGATAAATTAATAAATAAAAACTATATAGATGTATTTAAAAATGAAAATACAAAATTTGTTACTAAAATGAAAAATACAAAAATAAAAACTAATAAAAAAAACTATATAGACATTTAAAGAAAAAATACAAATGAATTAAAAACTATATAGATGTATTTAAAAATGAAAACACTAAAATCTTTACTAAAATGAAAATGGAAAATACAAAAATAAAAACATTCAAAAAACTATATAGACATTTAAAGAAAAAACAAACAAAGCTTTTACTAGAATGAAAATTAAAATGGGAAATATAAAAATAAAAACTTATTCAAATAAACTATATAGATATTTAAAGAAAAACAAAAACAAAAATACTAAAACCTTTACTAAAATTAAAAAGTAAATTGAAAATATAAAAATAAAAACAATAAAAAAACTATATTAAACTATATAACTATTCTATATTACTAAAACGTTTACTAAAATGAAAATGGAAAATATAAAAATAAAAACTAATTCAAAATATTAATAAAAACTACTATAGTATCTTAAAGATACTAAAATATCACTGTTGTGTTGCAGCATGATCCCAGGCGGCTTGTTTTAATATTCTCTTGCATTGCCTCTGTAATGTGTGTATTGCTCATTCATGTATGCTCAGTGTGTAAGTGATTTTATGTGGTTTGAGATGAAATGTTGCTATGTTAACAGGCTCAGTGCATTACAGATACTCTATCCTCATATCACAGAAGCGTGTGTTTGCAGCAGAGCGATTACCGCGTCTCCGTCAGAGATGCTGCTCAGTTAATGCTGCATGTTTATTGAGAGCAATAGAAGTGATGGATGTGTTCAACATGCAAGAACAGCACCCTTCCCCCGGGTCTCATTACATTCATACACTCATATATGCTCACTGTATCTGAATGAGAAGTCTGTCATCATTCACTCGTGTGTCGATTCAAACCTGTGTGACTGTGTTTTTAATGTGGATCACAAATAGAGACGTTCGTAGTGAATAACGGCTTACATTTGACCCTGTGCTTCACAGAAATCTGTGCTGTAATATATACTACTCTTCTAAAGTTTGGGATTTTTTTTTTTTAAAAGAAGTCTCTTCTGCTCACGAAGGCTGTATGTATTTGAGCAAAAATACATAAAAAAAATGTGTGAAATATTATTACTATTTAAAACTCTGTTTTCTATGTGATTATATGTTAAACTGTAATTTATTTCTGTGATCAAAGCTGTATTTTCAGCATCATTACTCCAGTCTTCAGTGTCACATGATCTTCAGAAATCATTCTAATATGCTGATTTGCTGCTCAAGAAACATTTCTGATTATTATCAATGTTGAAAACAGTTGTGTTGCACGATATTTTTGTGGAAACCCATATATATATACATATACATATACATATGTATGTATATATATATTTTTAAAAAGCAATTTATTGAAATTTTTCAGTCTCTGTTTTCCTGTATATTCTGCTAAATATCTTCACATTTAAAGGTCCCTTTATCTAAAGTTGTGGTCTATGTTTCTTGTTTTTGCTAAATGTTTCTTCATTGCTGTCTCTGCTTGTAAAAGTCAAGAATGCTAATTGGCTCGTTAACACAGAGTTTGCAGTTTGAATGAATCACAATGATTAATAATGGAAATTCTTTATGACATTTCATGGAGAGCCAGTGATTCCAGATGACCTTTGTGAACGGCTGTGTGTGTGAAGACGTTTAGTTGTAGTCATCATGTCAAGCGAGGTTTGTTTATAAGTGGAGTGTGTGATTGGTGCAGTAAAACTGTATGAATGTGGTGTAATAGTTGCGTATGTCTTCATTGTATGATTCAATTAGCGGCTAATGCATCTAATCCTCTTGTAGTGGTTCGGAGAGATTGATGCTGAATGAGGGATTTGATCCCGGCGCTGCAGGGATGGGAACGCTCTCATCCGCTCGCGATTCTCTCCTGAGAGACGATGATTATATTCGCAGTGATTGTTGTCCTGATGCTCTGATGGCATTACTGTAATGATGTTTGTGTTTTCACATGATGAAAGCATTTGGTCTGGTGTTGTGAGATATTAATGAGATGCTAATGGTCTTGCCGTGGCTTGTGTTTTGTCAGATTCTGATTAATTCGGTGAGTCCGTCCAGGCCGGCGCTGCTGTACGAGAGCGTCCCGGTGAGCGAGGGCAGTCCGGTGCTGTGGGACACGCTGTTCAGCCCAGACCTGCAGTTCATCTACACACTCACCGACAGACAGGTGAGCACACTGACTTTTACAACATTAAAAATGATGATTTTCAACACGGTATTGTAATTGATGAGAAAATGTGTTTAATCTCCATGAAAATGTCAATTGCCCTACTCCCTAGGAGTGTGTTCTTTGAAGGGCGCAGGGCATTACTGTCTTATTTACTATGAAACTTTTTCAAACTAAACTTGCTTACACTACCGTCTTAAATCATATTTCTATATCTGACGTAAAATATTTTGAATTACTTTAAAATAAAGACGATTTTATTTAGACTATTCTACATACGTTTGTATGTGAAGTCGAAATCAACCCCAACTTTGCTTTAAAATGCATCGCAAGATCTCCTAACCGATGATCACAAACGGAAATCACTTCCGTGAAGAAACCATCGCATGTTCCTTTCACTAACAGACTTCTGGAAGGGCCCTTCGTGAAGCCATTCAGTTGTTCACTTTCGTTTGGAACGTCCCTACAAATGTGCAGGTGTGTGAAATATGCAGGTGTGTGGAGGTTAGCGAATCAGATCAGAGTCATTTGCATATAGAAGTCTTAAAGATGCAGTGCAAAAGACCTTGACAGACATTATAAACGGAGAATGAAATAAATGATAAAAGTGTAGAATGTGGGCTCTTCATTGGATGATCATCTTGAATGAAAGAGTTGTGCTTTAATACAGAGGAGCTGTGATGGAGGTTATCACATGGAGTGTGTGTTTAAGCTCATGTGTTTTAAAGTCTTAACCTTTTTGTTCTGTCTAATCAAATCATTGATCATCTGGAGTAAAGTTAATCCCATAAGCCTTTATATCAGCAGCCAGTGAATCATCCAGTCTCACTGCAATTAAGAACTTCAGTTGTGTGTGTGTGTGTGTGGTTCAGTATTGATCGTGTGTGTGTGTGTGTAGAGTCTGTAAAAAAAAAAAAAAAAACCTAAAAATAGGATGCATGATTGTTATGCATAATCCATTGATTCCAGCTGTGGTTGTGCTGCACGAAGGGTTTGCAAAAGCTCATCATGCAACCAAAAGTTTTCATGCAACTATTTCACATCAATGCACACTGAGCAATGGTCTTTTCAGACAGATGCGTCCTAGTGTCTCTTGTTGACATTATGCATTTTTATTAATTATATGCTAATGTGGGTACCTGAACATTACTCAAACAGACATCATGTGATAAACTGCATGATTTTATATTTGTTTTTTTCTGAGCATGACCATGACAAGACATGTTATCGGTTGCTTGCTTTTTTGCTATTTTTGTAGCTTTATTCTTCATAATAAACACTTTCTGCTGTATTAATAAAATTCATTATAATTAATTTATCAATCAACCTCTATATATAGTATATACAGTATATAGTGTGCAACACACACACACACACACACACACACACACACACCTCTGTAATGCAGCTGTGTGTGTATCTGCTCTATACGTCACATGAGACTCCATCAATCGGCTGTTGAACATTCACTCCTGGATCCCGATAAAACATCACGGCTGGACACATAATCAATAATAAATATCACAAACTCGTGATATTATGTGAGGTGTGACGTTTAAAGTTAGGCTGTTTTGATGTAATATATAATCATGTGTTGCTTTAATTATAATTTTCCATGTTTGTCTCACATTCTGTGAAGGATAATAAAACAGACTCTGAATTCTGATTGGCTGAGCCACACGCATGCATTTGCACATGCCCACTTCTGACCAATCATGTGAGTTTGGGGCGGGGCTATCAGCTTAACTTACCAATGAGAGAGAGAGGGAGTTTGATATGGAGAAACCCATTTAAAAGCTAATTCCTGCACTTCTGTTTGGTGATGCTAGTAAAGCAGAAATATCACACTGCCACTTTAAAGGACTTTTTTTAATGATTTTGACATTTTATGTGTGTGTTTGAGACAAGATAATGATGTCTCCCGAAAGAATATGCCTGCAAAATAAAATAAGTCGTTCTTTATTCCCTGTCTCTTTGTGTTCCGTCAGTTTCTATTTTTCCCGTTTTCTTCGCAGGATAATGAAAACGCAGGCGGAGAGTATGCGGCGCCGCTCGGCAGAAGTTCCATTTAAAGCCCTGACAGATAATTTAGCATTGGCCCCTTGTTCTCCAGTACTTAATTAAAAAGTGTTTGATAGCCTGTCTCCCGGGCGAACCACTGCGCAATAGGACGCCCTCCAGATGAAACCAGATGATAGTCACATCTGGATGACACTTGAACGGATATCAAACTCAAAACTCCCTCCTCAGTCACTGCGGCTTAAACTAGGAGGCAAAACAACCAGTCGTCATGGCGATGACATCACAGCTCATTAACATTTGACCGCCCACATTCCAAACGGAAGTGAGCAGCTCTATGCCCTACTCCCTAGGAGTGTGTTCTTTGAAGGGCGCAGGGCATTACTGTCTTATTTACTATGAAACTTTTTCAAACTAAACTTGCTTACACTACCGTCTTAAATCATATTTCTATATCTGACGTAAAATATTTTGAATTACTTTAAAATAAAGACGATTTTATTTAGACTATTCTACATACGTTTGTATGTGAAGTCGAAATCAACCCCAACTTTGCTTTAAAATGCATCGCAAGATCTCCTAACCGATGATCACAAACGGAAATCACTTCCGTGAAGAAACCATCGCATGTTCCTTTCACTAACAGACTTCTGGAAGGGCCCTTCGTGAAGCCATTCAGTTGTTCACTTTCGTTTGGAACGTCCCTACAAATGTGCAGGTGTGTGAAATATGCAGGTGTGTGGAGGTTAGCGAATCAGATCAGAGTCATTTGCATATAGAAGTCTTAAAGATGCAGTGCAAAAGACCTTGACAGACATTATAAACGGAGAATGAAATAAATGATAAAAGTGTAGAATGTGGGCTCTTCATTGGATGATCATCTTGAATGAAAGAGTTGTGCTTTAATACAGAGGAGCTGTGATGGAGGTTATCACATGGAGTGTGTGTTTAAGCTCATGTGTTTTAAAGTCTTAACCTTTTTGTTCTGTCTAATCAAATCATTGATCATCTGGAGTAAAGTTAATCCCATAAGCCTTTATATCAGCAGCCAGTGAATCATCCAGTCTCACTGCAATTAAGAACTTCAGTTGTGTGTGTGTGTGTGTGGTTCAGTATTGATCGTGTGTGTGTGTGTGTAGAGTCTGTATTAAAAGCCTCTTGATTGGTTGAGATGTTTTTACTAAAACACACTGACAGTAATGGAAGAAAGAGGGAAGGTTTTCTCTCATTTCTGCATTAGGGGTCGTTCACACAGCACACGTTCTTCTAGTATGTACACGCGCCAGATGGACTTAGTTTTCACACTGGATCAGTGTTAGTTTAAATGTACCAATTAAATCAATCAAGATGCAGGATTTACCAAAAAAAAAAAAATCTTTACAATTTTATGCAATGACACCTAAAAGTATTTTAAATGCATTTAAATTCCTTTGTGACGGAACAAACTACTTCTCCCATAATACATTGCGAATTGTAATTGAATAAAAAGTGCTAATACAATATAAAACTACTGATTTTATATTCATTTTCTGTAAAAATAAAAAAATATAAAAAAAATAAAATAAAACAAAATCATATTTATTGCAAAGTATGCAATATGTTAAAAGTTTGGGATTGGTAAGAGTATTTATTTATTTATTTATTATGTCTCTTCCACTCACCAAGACTGCATTCGTTTGATCAAAATTACTGTAAAGGCAGTAATACTGTTAAATCTGATTACAATTTATAATAGCTGTTTTCTATGTGAATCTCTGTTAAAATGTAATTTATTTCTGTGATGCGCAGCTGAATTTTCAGCATCATTACTCCAGTCTTCAGTGTCACATGATCTTCAGAAATCATTCTAATATGCTGATCTGCTGCTCAAGAAACATTTCTGATTATTATCAGTGTTGAAAACAGTTGTGCTGCACAATATTTTTGTGGAAACTGTGATGCATTTTATTTTTCAGGATTCACAGATGAATAGAAAGTTTAAAAGAACAGCATTTATATGGAATAGAAATAATTTGTAACATTATACATGTCTTCACTGTCACTTTTGATCAATTTAATGCATCCTTAATTGATAAAAAAAAAAAAAAACTTTTGAACGGTAGTGTGCTTATATGTACTTATTCATGTTAATTTTCAAATATATATTTTGTATGTTGACTGTAAAAGTTTGTAAATACACTCCAACACAATCATTTCCCACATCACCTGATAGCTGAGTTTGTTTTCTCTGAGATATTTGTGTTTTTGTGTTGTGTATGTTACACACACGCCTCATCACCGTGTCTCATATTTGATTGACATTTGAGGCTCTGAGTTTTTCCTCATCTGTCAGAATGTGTGTGTTTGTGTTTTTACACACACTATCATCAGGTGTTGTAGTGTGTGTCATTTATCTTGAATTCATTTGCGTCAGTTATGGCTGCAGGCTGCAGTTTAACACACTGAATATCAGATGAATGGTGCTGGCGGCTGCTCTCGAGTGTGTGTGTGTTACATGATGAGTTTCACCATGTATTAAAATGACAAATTAATATTGAACATGCGTCAAACGGTGTTGCCTTTATTGCATGTTAATTTCCTTTGCTCTTTTACGCTGTATGTTTTCACACACACTGACAGGCTGCATATGGTCAGCTTGTTTCACTGAGCGGCTCTTGTGCCCCACACACACTCTCTCTCTC
>NW_015542334.1:225062-228508 GCF_001515605.1 Sinocyclocheilus anshuiensis | reverse complement strand
CACACACACACACACACACACACACACACACACGCACACACAGATGTTATTCTGTTTTCAGCTGGAGGGCTTCAGGGTTCCTGTCAATCAAACGCTGATCTCCGTGGTAACTGTCAAATGGCGCAGCGTGTGATAAGCAGATTCTGTGCTTTCCATATGCACACACACACCTGTACCGCACACACATGTACACATGCAGTGTTTCACACACTCCAGCGCTGTGTGACTGCAGTATTTCTCTGACTGGCTGTGTGTGTGTGCAGGTGACGCGTGTGCCGGTGGAGCGCTGCTCTCAGTACAGCAGCTGCTCTGAATGTCTGAGCTCCAGAGACCCTCACTGCGGCTGGTGTGTCCTTCACAACATGTAAGCAAACACACACACGCAACACACATCACAGTGTTACAAATATCTACATAAACACATTTCCTTTAACCAGTCTGAACTTTACATGCAATTTGACAGACATGAATAAGTTGAATTTTAAACTCTTAATTTGTCACCCTGGGCTTGTTTTCTGAGCGTCTGTGTTTTTGCATGTGGTTTACCGTGTTTTGGCACATCAGTTGATCAAACTCTTCCTCAGGCTGTTGTTGAACATAAACACATTTCCTTTAACCAGTCTGAACTTTACATGCAATTTGACAGACATGAATAAGTTGAATTTTAAACTCTTAATTTGTCACCCTGGGCTTGTTTTCTGAGCGTCTGTGTTTTTGCATGTGGTTTACCGTGTTTTGGCACATCAGTTGATCAAACTCTTCCTCAGGCTGCAGAATAAAGACGTTGTTGAAATATTCATTATGATTCACATAAACGGGCTCCTCTGATCTCACTCACGGGAGAAACATTAGCAGGATTTCAGCCGAGACTGAGAACTGAACTGTGGTTAAAAGATAATTAAAAGCCAAAAAAGACTTCCATCCATAGGTGCCGAGATATTTGAGATATTCTCTATACACTTTCATACTGGCAAAACAGATCTGGCAAACTATCCAGTGCGTATTTGTGTTTGCACTCTGGACGGGACAAAAATATAGTACTTGAAAATATATGTGCATTGCGGCTAGAGCACACGCATAATTTATTTGTATAATATGGCAGTAGGCTATGCTTCAAAGCTGGAGAAATGAGCAGGATATTTGTTAATTTATAAATGCAATCACAAGCATCAAGCTGTCCTGTGTAAAAATATTATGTTCTGCTAAACCTTCTGGCGAACATTAGCAACAAATAGTCCTGTGCCACAAGTTTACCACAATTTTACCCACAAAGAAAAAAAGTTTTGCGAGCAGTTTAAATAGTTTTCCCATGTAGCATCCACATTAAATGGCTGATGAGTGCAAAAGTCAGCTTCCAGATGTAAAAATCCCATTAATTTTCTCCATAGTGAGAGAGTTATTTTTAACAATAAGATAAACGGTAAGGCTGAACACTGAGGTCACAAACTGATGATTATATGCGTCTGAAGACGTTAATGTGATTTCAGCATCAATAAAACATGTTTAGTTTTAAATTCCCAGTAAAGTACTAATCTACTCCTCATCCTGAAGAGATCCACCAATCAGAGAAGTCACTGTTACCATGGTAATAAAAAATAGGGACCACCCACTTCCTTAAAGCATTGCAAATAACCTAATATCTCCTAAATAATTAGTAAATAAATAAATAAATATACTTTATATAATATATTAATACATACTAACACAGTGTGACATGAACAGCACTGCGTATCGGTCACCTCTCCATAGATGTTGAGGAGTGGTACACTATATGGAGCGCTAGCAGACACGCAGCAATATGGAGCAGCAGATGTCGTGTAGAGTGTATTTTAAAAACAAGCAGATGAATTATGGGGACGTGGGCCAAGCTTTTTCACTTTGTCTGTTTTCTCCATTGATCTGGCAGCTGGTCCTTCAGGCCCGCAACGTCCCGGATCTTTCCGCAGGGGTGGACTGTTCCTTCGAGGATTACACCGAGACCGAAGGAACAATACACGGATCGCAGATCTACTGCCTCTCGCCGTCAGCCAAAGAGCTCGCCCCCATCACACGCCAGCAGAGTCAGTAAACACACACTGCTAGATCATACACACTAGCGCTCACTAGAAGCATTGCAGCAGAAGCCATTACAACCAAGAGTCTTGAAGATCACGAGTAACATCAGTATATGATGATTATTATATAACACCATCAGTCTGTTCCACAGATTCAGTCAGTGGTTTTGTTTTCAGATCGTCATCATATCTGTCCTGTATAGTTTGAGGGATTATTGTGTCCCAGATAGGATTGGAGATTTAGAAGCAGCTCTTATTCAAGATCCGGTTGCATTAAGGAAAAATACTGAAACTGAGTGGTTTGTGTAATGTTTGGTTGCATTAATGGTTTTATAAAATGTGCATTCTGTTACTGAATATGCTGATTTTGACCCGTCTAGTTTCTGTATAATTGAAATGCTGCATCAAAGCTGTTTGCCATTGATGTTTCATGCTTTTTGATTGTCTGAGAAAAAATGAACATTTTGTGAAAAGGAAAAAAATAATAATTAAGAAGAATCAAAATTGCTCCATTTCAGAGTCTCAAATCTTAGTATGTTAATACAAATACAATATGCTGAAGGTGCCTGGGTAGTGAACAGCAGGGTTATTATAGTAAACTTAAACAAAAACCGTAAAAGAACATTTGTGTTACTTGTAATAAAACATTAAATGAAATCAAATAAAATATGTAAAAACGTCATCTTATTTCATTTCAGTTGCCAAAACAAACATTTCTCATGTTCATAATAACTTGATGTACTGAATCAACTAAAAGTAAAACTATATATATAAAAAAAACTATATAGACATACATACACAGATCTGTGATTTCAAAACACAATTTAATGATGCTGTGTGTCCAATACTTTCCCATCATCAGTGAAGTACATGCTTATAGTAGAAGATTATGAATTAGGATGGAGCCGTAGACTTTATTAAACTCTATAAGTGTTTAGTATCATGAATCTAAAATTTGCTACATTAAAAACTCTATATTAATGCACAAGCACACTAATGCACTACATTGTCTGTGGTGTTATAAAAGCAGAAAGCCACTCAAAGTTTCAGTGATTTTATCACAGTTAAGTGCAAAAACTCCTGACACACGAGTGTTTAGATAGCAGCTGTTTCTGCTGTTCTTCATCCAGAGGCAGATCTTATTAACCTCTTTTTTTCTTTTATTTGTCTCTCTGAAGGAGACACTCATGTGGTGAAGCTCTATCTGAAATCGAGGGAAACGGGGCAGAAATTTGCCAGTGTGGATTTCACCTTCTACAACTGCAGCATCCACAGATCGTGAGTGTCTCTCTCTCTCTCTCTCTCTGACTCTCTCTCTGTCTCTCTCTCTCTCACTCTCTCTCTCTCTCTCTCTCTCTCTCTCTCTCACTGTCTCTCTCTCTCTATATCGGA
>NW_015542334.1:224290-224655 GCF_001515605.1 Sinocyclocheilus anshuiensis | reverse complement strand
ACTTTCCGTACCCACTGTATATATATATATATATATATATATGTATATGTTTTATAAATGTATAAAATTATACATATATATTTTGCAAAAGTCTTAAAATCTATTGCATATTTATATTTTATAATAATTATATTGTATTTTTTTGAAACCATTAAGGTGTTTTACATTGCAGTTTCACTATTTTCATGACAATTATGCAAAACTTTCCCAAATTCTCATTATCAAAATGCAACATTTAACTTTCAGTTTTGTATAATTATTTTTATATTAGATTATTTTCTTTTGCAAGATATTACTTAATGAATAATTCATTATAAGTAATCTAAATAAAAACAAAAATAATGTAAATGTTATATATATATATA
>NW_015542334.1:214172-222058 GCF_001515605.1 Sinocyclocheilus anshuiensis | reverse complement strand
TTATGTATATATGTGTGTGTGTATATATATATATATATATATATATATATATATATATATTTGTGTGTGTGTGTGTGTTAATATTTATATAAATATATATATAATCAATATGTCAAAAAATGTCGTCTACTGTTTGGTAAGTACACGGTATCTCAGGTTCATATGCTTTTTTGCTTAAAATTCAATTTTTATTTATGATTCATCAGGAAGCTGCTCGGTTTGGTTCATGGCTTGAAACTCTGTATTGAAGAATGTTTCTGAAATCCCTGCGGAGAAAATGAATGTTTAGCCCATAAGCAGCTTTAATGACAATGTGAAGTCCTTCACTAGAGCGCAATCCTTGACTTTACACTGGCTTTTGAGCCGCAGAGATTCACCTCCAGAGTGGATCAGTGTGTGGAGCTCACGGTCCAGCCCAACAACATCTCCGTCACCATGGCCGAAGTCCAGGTGTGTATGTGTGTGTGGGGGTGGACTGTTCCTTCGAGGATTACACCGAGACCGAAGGAACAATACATGGATCACGGATCTACTGCTTCTCGCCGTCAGCCAAAGAGCTCGTCCCCATCACACGCCAGCAGAGTCAGTAAACACTAGCACTCACTAGAAGCTTCTCTTCTAGATCTCAAAGTCTTGAAGATCATCAAGCTTTTGACTGATAGTGGGTTTGATGGATATACAGTATAACACCTTCAGTCTGTTCCACAGATTCAGGCAGTGGTTTTGTTTTCAGATCATCATCATATCTGTCCTGTGTAGTTTGAGGGTTTATTGTGTCCCAAATAGGATTGTGGATTGAGAAGAAGCTCTTATTTAGATCAGGTTGCATTAAGGAAAAATACTGAAACTGAGTGGTTTGTGTAATGTTTGGTTGCATTAATGGTTTTATAAAATGTGCATTCTGTTACTGAATATGCTGATTTTGACCCGTCTAGTTTCTGTATAATTGAAATGCTGCATCAAAGCTGTTTGCCATTGATGTTTCATGCTTTTTGATTGTCTGAGAAAAAATGAACATTTTGTGAAAAGGAAAAAAATAATAATTAAGAAGAATCAAAATTGCTCCATTTCAGAGTCTCAAATCTTAGTATGTTAATACAAATACAATATGCTGAAGGTGCCTGGGTAGTGAACAGCAGGGTTATTATAGTAAACTTAAACAAAAACCGTAAAAGAACATTTGTGTTACTTGTAATAAAACATTAAATGAAATCAAATAAAATATGTAAAAACGTCATCTTATTTCATTTCAGTTGCCAAAACAAACATTTCTCATGTTCATAATAACTTGATGTACTGAATCAACTAAAAGTAAAACTATATATATAAAAAAAACTATATAGACATACATACACAGATCTGTGATTTCAAAACACAATTTAATGATGCTGTGTGTCCAATACTTTCCCATCATCAGTGAAGTACATGCTTATAGTAGAAGATTATGAATTAGGATGGAGCCGTAGACTTTATTAAACTCTATAAGTGTTTAGTATCATGAATCTAAAATTTGCTACATTAAAAACCGTTTTATGTAGTTATGACATAAAACGGTGTCTATATTAATGCACAAGCACACTAATGCACTACATTGTCTGTGGTGTTATAAAAGCAGAAAGCCACTCAAAGTTTCAGTGATTTTATCACAGTTAAGTGCAAAAACTCCTGACACACGAGTGTTTAGATAGCAGCTGTTTCTGCTGTTCTTCATCCAGAGGCAGATCTTATTAACCTCTTTTTTTCTTTTATTTGTCTCTCTGAAGGAGACACTCATGTGGTGAAGCTCTATCTGAAATCGAGGGAAACGGGGCAGAAATTTGCCAGTGTGGATTTCACCTTCTACAACTGCAGCATCCACAGATCGTGAGTGTCTCTCTCTCTCTCTCTCTCTGACTCTCTCTCTGTCTTCTGTCTATATCTCTGCTCTTCTCGTTTTACCCACAAGCTCCTCACCACTCGGGGAGTGGGGTCATATTTCTGTTGCTACGGCAACCGGTGGCGTGTTGATTGACAGTTTATTCTCTTGAAAACAGACTGTGGTTCGAGTCCTGCAGATAGTGGGACCCCCAGCTGAACATCTCAATGAGTTTGTGTGTCATGTGTGCTTCTAAGACGCTCCAGATGGGTCCGGACTCTTTTGGGAGGTCTGTGTAGTGTCTTATTGCAGGACAGATGAGCCCAAAGCTGTCTCCAGAGATATAACACACACACATACCTCTCAGAGTAGCAGCATCTCAGATACACACAATACCTTCCCATACACACACACACACACACACACACACACAATCAGCTGTGAGATTTAAAACTAGGTCACACTGCTTTTCTCTGATAAGACCAGCTTGTGTACTTGAAAAATACACACAACATTATCATAATTGGATAATCGCATGCTTTTTTATTCAGTGCGTCCACATCTCTAAAAGCACAACTGCAATTTAAAGGACTGTATTTTGGATAATAAATGTTATTATGGACATTGTTGAAGCTGTAGATGATTAAGAAATAAAGCAAGAGAAATTGTGTGTGAGTTTCACGAAACCTGTCAAGAACATTTCCAGGTCATATTTCCTCTTAAAATCAAAAGAAAGAAATAAGATTTTTTTTTTGCCAATTGAAAAGCCTATTTTTGAGCCTTTTTTTGCGATATTTTTATAACAATTAATAAAATATTATCGTTTCCTTCCCTCAATTTATTATTCATCACATACAGCGTTTTCTTTAGAATTAAAAAAAATCTTAATGTATTTTTTTAATTATGTAATCCAAAATTCTTATTTTCATTGCTTTATTGCAAAAAAGTGATTTCAATCAAAATGTATTATAGGCGATAGTTTTTGTATTACCTTTATTTTTAGCTGATTTAAATGGGGGGAAAAAATCATTGTTACATAATGACAGTTGAGAATCATAATCATGAATCGTGAAAATAAAGGTCATTTATTTATTTCTGTTTATTTTTATATATATATATATATATATATATATATATAATAAAATGCATATACAAATTATTATTATTATTTAAATTATGTAAAGTAGTGTTGTCATTGGACAAATAATTACATTCTTTCTTGTAAATAAATAAAATTATAATAAAGAAGGGAAATAATTATACAAAACTCAGAAGTTACATTTTACATTGCAATAATGAGAATTTGGGGAAATTGTGCTTAATTTGCATGATGATAATGAGAATGTGGAGAAAAAAAAGTGCTTAATTGTCATGAAAATAATCAATCTCATGCAAAACAATCTTAATGGTTGTGAAAAAGCAAGCTTCATTTTCTTTATGCAAAATACAGTTTCTTTTCTCCTTTCTTTTTGAGGAGAAATATGACCTGGCCGGTTTTTTTGAGATTCACCCAAATGGAGTTTGTCCGTGATGAGGGCTATCGGAGGTGTTCGGTGTCCTTTTTGTTGGAGGCTTTAGAACAGCCCAGCATCTTAATGAATGTGAGTGAAGGAAATGACCGTCCCGATGAGAGAGCGAGTGTTAGATTTCCGCTCCTCCAGCGTGTGTGTGGGGGTTTATGCTGATCGCTGATCAGGGACGCCCTGAAATCATCACCCGTCTGTGGGGGAAGAGAGCTCAGCGTGAGGGGCTTAAACCAGAGATCCCTTCAATCAGCGCCACTCCAGATGGGACGGGGATTAAACCCTCTCTCAGGATTGGTGCAGGGTCAGGAAGAAAAATAAGGTCACATTTATTATCTTCCTACCACTTATTTTAAGAAATATCTGCTTTGAGTGAACCAGATTGCATAGTTTAAACTGAATTGGTAATGGGCTGGGGGAAAGAAAATGTGAAAAAGAATTACAAGTTGGAACGAAATAAACTTCAGTCAGGATAGACGGCACATTTTATAAAATGAGCTGCATGAAAATGAACCAGTGATGGATGGACGTACGTACGGTCTTATATGTCATACCGTTTTAAGCAGATTTTTATGGAAATTTTCCACTGGAAATGTTTTGGAAAGTCATGATCTCAGAATTCAGAACTCAGACATTTTTCTCACAATTTTGACTTTATATCTCATAATTCTCGCTTTTTTTCTCACAATTGTGAGTTTATATCTCATAATTTGACTTGTTCTCACAACTGCGAGTTTATATCTCATAATTCTCACGTTTTTCTCATTATTGTGAGTTTTATCTCATAATTCTCGCTTTCTCATAACTGTGAGTTTATATCTCATAATTCTCGCTTTTTCTCACAACTGCGAGTTTATATCTCATAATTCTCGCTTTTTTCTCTCAATTGTGAGTTTAAATCTCATAATTCAGACTTTCTCACAACTGCGAGTTATATCTCATAATTCTCGCAACTGAGTTTATATCTCATAATTCTTGCTTTTTTTTCTCGCAATTGTGTTTCTCATAATTCTCACGTTTTTCTCACTATTGTGAGTTTATATCTCATAATTCTCGCTTTTTCTCACAACTGCGAGTTTATATCTCATAATTCTCACGTTTTTCTCATTATTGTGAGTTTTATCTCATAATTCTCGCTTTCTCATAACTGTGAGTTTATATCTCATAATTCTCGCTTTCTCATAACTGTGAGTTTATATCTCATAATTCTCGCTTTTTTCTCTCAATTGTGAGTTTATATCTCATACTTCAGACTTTCCCGCAACTGTCAGTTTATATCTCATAATTCTCGCTTTTTCTCGCAATTGTTTATATCTCATAATTCTCACGTTTTTCTCGCTATTGTGAGTTTATATCTCATAATTCTCGCTTTCTCATAACTGTGAGTTTATATCTCATAATTCTCGCTTTTTTTCCTCGCAATTGTGAGTTTATATCTCATAATTCTCTTTTTTTTCTCGCAATTGTGAGTTTATATCTCATAATTCTCTTTTTTTTCTCGCAATTGTGAGTTTATATCTCATAATTCTCGCAATTGTGAGTTTATATCTCATAATTCTCGCTTTTTCTTGCAATTGTGTTTATCTCATAATTCTCACTTTTTTCACAACTGCGAGTTTATACCTCACAATTCTCGCTTTTTTCACAACTGCGAGTTTATATCTCACAATTCTCGCTTTTTTTCTCACAATTGAGTTTATATCATAATTCAGCCTTTCTCGCAACTGTGAGTTTATATCTCAGAATTCTCGTTTTTTTTCTTGCAATTGTGAGTTTATATCTCATAATTCGTGCTTTTTTCTCAAGTTTATATATCATATTTCTGACTTTTTGTCAATTGCGAATTTATATCTCAATTCTCGCTTTTTTTCTCACATTTGCAATTGTGAGTTTATATCTCATAATTCTCTTTTTTTTCTCGCAATTGTGAGTTTATATCTCATAATTCTCTTTTTTTTCTCGCAATTGTGAGTTTATATCTCATAATTCTCTTTTTTTTCTCGCAATTGTGAGTTTATATCTCATAATTCTCTTTTTTTTCTCGCAATTGTGAGTTTATATCTCATAATTCTCGCAATTGTGAGTTTATATCTCATAATTCTCGCTTTTTCTTGCAATTGTGTTTATCTCATAATTCTCACTTTTTTCACAACTGCGAGTTTATATCTCACAATTCTCGCTTTTTTTCTCACAATTGAGTTTATATCATAATTCAGCCTTTCTCGCAACTGTGAGTTTATATCTCAATTCTCGCTTTTTTTCTCACATTTGCGAGTTTATATCTCACATTTTGGACTTTTTTTCCTCACAATTGTGAATTTATATCTCACACTTTAGAATTTTTCCTCACAATTGTGAGTTTATATCTCACAATCATGACTTTCTTTCTCACAATTGAGAATTTAAATCTCGCAGTTGTGAAATTTTTCTCAGAATTGCGAGTTTATACATCATAATTCGGAATAAATTCTAAATTCTGAAAAAAAGTCTGAATTGTAAGATAAAAAGTCACAATTAGCTTTTACATTTACATTTGTATTCCACATTGGAAATAAGCTTCCATACATTTGAAGAGTTTAGTTTTAGTGCAAGGGAAAACCCCATTTCTTTTATAGTCCAATCCACACCCAGTACACAGCAATACATCATGGTGAACATGAACGTCTGTCTCTCATGGACTTGTTTTTATTAATTTACCCTGACTATGGATTATTGCATTGTGACATTTACAGATAGTCAGTCTGTACTGTCTTTATCTATTTATGTATGTACTTGCATATCTCAGACATGTTGTGTGTTTTCACCTGCATCCATTTGTTCTCCATCACGGCCACCCTCTGGATTTATTCATGCAGATTAGCAGATTATGTTTCTCTGGAGATGCAGCATTAACAAACTGACAAATGGCGCCTCAATGGGGGATCATTACCTACACAAACACACAAACACTCACTCCACCACATGTGCTTGTGCTTCCTCACGGGACTCAGGGATGCAACAATTATGCAGCAGAATCCTTTAGCGCTGCTGAATAAAATACTCACAGTGCTCATAAAATTAGACAGCATGCTGAATGATTTAGGGTTTTAAAGAAAAGAAGTGAACGTTTTATAAACTAATATTGTCCTTTAAATATTTTATATTTATTGAATGTAAAAAAAACGTTATAAAAATGACATTATAAATATGCATTTTTAAAAAAGTATTTTGTTACATTATATATTTTACATATTGATATATTCTCTCTCTCTCTCTCTCTCTCTATATATATATATATATATATGATTTTTTTTAACTTACATTTTTCTGATTTATCTAATAACACAATCAAATAATTGTGAAAAGCATCGTAAATGCTGCTTTTTAAGATACCAGATTTCATTAGGCAATAATTTCTCAACTCTGATTGGACAGCTGCTCTCAACGCAACAGCTGATTGGTCAATTAGACCCTATGCTTGAATCCATTATGAGGTCAGAGCTCTTTGTCCTAAAGCATCAGTTAATGTCACTGAGTGAACAATTTTGCTGGACTTAATACTGAATAATTGAAACAAATGACTTTGTATTGCAGTCAGAAGCCTCAGATGCTTTCAGAGTCTGTGAGAGACCCTTCAATCGAATTAAAAATGAGCCGTTTTCACTAATACTTGTTTGTGTATTTTGAGTTTCTGTCTGTGTGTACGGTTCCGTCATCTAAAAGGTTGTGTTTTAGTTAATATGTTCCCTAAGAAGGCAGCTGCCAATAGCAGCAAGTCAGTGCACTCTTTTTTGGCACAGATTTCCGCTTTCTCTCTCTCTTTTCTTATCTACTCTGCTCGTTTTTTAATGGGAAGTCCTCGTGTCTTTTTGATCTCTCTCTCTTTTGTCATCGCTCACTTTCTTTCTTAAACCGGAGCCTACTAAAGTGGATCTTTGTGAGGGAATGAGAGATTAATTCACACTCTTTCATGGGCAGAATGAGAGCGTGTGAGGTCAAAACACAAGGACGTGTGTGGAGCGCTGTGCTTTCTGACTCTAATGTGTGTTTTGGCTTGATTCTGTGTGTCTCATCTGTATTTTTCTGTATCTCTCCAGGTGCTTGTCCTGTGTGAACGGCTCGTTCCCGTGTCACTGGTGTAAATACAGACACTTGTGCACACAGAACGCCAACGACTGCTCCTTCCAGGAGGGACGCGTGAACATGTCAGAGGTAAGAAACACATCCAGAAATTACTACACACTGCTGTTTTTGAAAGAAGTCTCTTCTGCTCATAAAGGCATTTATTTGATCAAAAATACAGTAAAAATTGTGAAATATTTTTACAATGTAAAATAACTGTTTCTATGTGAATATCTGTTAAACTGTAATTTATTTCTGTGATGCGCAGCTGAATTTTCAGCATCATTACTCCAGTCTTCAGTGTCACATGATCTTCAGAAATCATTCTAATATGCTGATTTGCTGCTCAAGAAACATTTCTGATTATTATCAATGTTGAAAACAGTCGTGCTGCCCAATATTTTTGT
>NW_015542334.1:186199-214118 GCF_001515605.1 Sinocyclocheilus anshuiensis | reverse complement strand
GAAACCGTGATACATTTTATTTTTCAGGATTCACAGATGAATAGAAAGTTCAAAAGAACAGCATTTATTTGAGAAAGAAATCTTTTGTAACATTAGAAATGTCTTTACTGGCACTTTTGATCAATGTGTCCTTGATGAATGCAAATATTAATTTCTTTCAAAAAATCTGTACAGCACCTTTAAAGATAGGTGTTACAGTATAAAGCACATGCTGTGATGACGAGCCAATCAACCACTTTTAGTTTGATTTAGCACCATTTTTTTTAGAGTGTAGTGTAACTGATTATTAAACTTGAATAATTATTATAAATATTTATATTACTCTCATCCAGCATTTTTTTTTCTGCAAACAGACACAAATTTTCTTATGAAAATGTAAAAGCAGTTTATTTTAGTATCAATTATATACTATTATAGTTTTTTTAATATTTTGAATCAGTTTATTTTATTTTTTTTATTTTCAATTAAAGTTTTAGTAATTTTGTGGGCTGTCATTTATAGTTTTTTTTATATACATATGTCTATATAGATTTTATTAGTGTTTATTTCAGTTTCAGTTGTTTTTCAATACTTATTTAATTTTTATGTTAAGCTAAATTAAAATGAGAAATGTTGCCTTTGCAGCTATAGCTGAAAAAGTTTTTTTTTTTTTTTTTGATGTTTTACTATATTTCATTTAACGTTAATTTTATTTCAAGTAACGAAAATATAATTTTTTATTTTTTTTTAATGGTTTTAGTTAACTATAATAACCCAAAGGTCCGGTTTACTGTAAAACATGCTGTGCTATGTAAATGTCAAACAGAATTAAATTTCCTCTCAATTCATCCAATCTGATCTGATGGATAAAATCAAGTTCCCGTCTGTTTTCTCCTCATTTAATATCCAGTTTCGGTGCATCACAATACAAGTGTCACACATCACACAGTGCCAGTGTAATGGGCTGCAAACTGCATTTGACATTGGGTTTAAACATCGAATATGTTCTGATTGGCTGTCATTGATTTGTTCTCGCTTTCACTGAGTTGTCACTGGAAACCTGATGCATCATCACGGCCGGTTCGGACACTAAGCGGCGTGTTTATCTCTCTCGTGTGATCGCTCACGCTTCCTCCTCCTCCGCCCTCAGATTTTCACTCATGAGAAACTCGATCTGTTGTACTGTTGCGAGCGAGAGGAGTGAGATAAGATGAGAGAGTCCGGTCATCGCCGCTCGCTCATTGGCTGAGTGCGAGTCCGCTGGGAATCTCCCATAATTCTGTGTTTTAAAAGCCTGTAGGAGAGCAGATGAAACGCGCTGGTTTCCTCTAATAGACTCCAGATGTGTGCGAGGGAGAAAGTGTGAGCCGAGTGAGGGGAGTGGGAAGGTGCTGGCACTAATGTGGGAGATTACATTATAGATGTGACGCCATGTGTTTCACCAGAGCTCTGGCTGAGAGAGAGAGAGACAGAAGCAGGGAAGAGGTGGAAAATAAAGCGCGGGCCGTGGGAAGAAAAGGCGTTGGTGGAAGGAAGGTTCCTCAGCCAATCAGACAGTGTGGTTTTATGCATCTAATAAACTATGTTTGAGTCAGAGTTCATGCAAGTTTGCCAGAATAAGTATTTTCCTGAAATCTGTTTGCTATCTGCCAATGAAGCATAAATTACTGGCTTTGAAATTATTTAAAATTTCCCCCGTAAGATATTTTACCAAAGTTTTAATAACACTAGGCAGAGGTTTTATTCAAAACATTTTTTATGAATGTTTTTAAAATGATCTCACCAGGAAGAAATGAAACATTTTACATGTTTAGTCATGGGGAAATTTGAAAATGATGATTTCTAGGCTTTGATGTCATGGAAATGTCATGCAAACATTCATTTTTGACTATAGCTCAGCTCTAAAATATATAATTTGGCTAGAAATCAGTGTTTATGAGTGCAAATTGTTTTAAATAATTTATAAGAAATCCCAGTGTAAGTTCATTCCATGCAATCTACTGTAATATAAAGAATTATTTGTGATTTACACTGCCATTCAAAAGTCTCTTCTGCTTATCAATGCTGCATTTATTTGATCAAAATACAGTAAAAATAGAGAAATATTATTACAATTTAAAATAGCTGTTTTCTATGTGATTATATGTTAAACTGTAATTTATTTCTGTGATGCGCAGCTGTATTTTCAGCATCATTACTCCAGTCTTCAGTGTCACATGATCTTCAGAAATCATTCTAATATGCTGATTTGCTGCTCAAGAAGCTTATGTAGAAACCATGATGCATTTCATTTTTAAGAATCTTTTTTTATTGAATAAGTATAAAATAACAGCATTTATTTGAAAACAGCATTTATTAAGCATATTTTCAAAATCTTTTGTAACATTATAAAATGTCTTAAAGTCTCTTCTGCTTATCAATGCTGCATTTATTTGATCAAAATACAGTAAAAATAGAGAAATATTATTACAATTTAAAATAGCTGTTTTCTATGTGATTATATGTTAAACTGTAATTTATTTCTGTGATGCGCAGCTGTATTTTCAGCATCATTACTCCAGTCTTCAGTGTCACATGATCTTCAGAAATCATTCTAATATGCTGATTTGCTGCTCAAGAAGCTTATGTAGAAACCATGATGCATTTCATTTTTAAGAATCTTTTTTTATTGAATAAGTATAAAATAACAGCATTTATTTGAAAACAGCATTTATTAAGCATATTTTCAAAATCTTTTGTAACATTATAAATGTCTTTACTGTCACTTTTGATCAGTTTAATGCATCCTTGATCAATAAAAGTATTAATTTCTTTAAAAAAAACTTAAATAGTTTACTCAGAATGCACAGCCACTTTTGTTTTTAATGTAAATCATGTTGACGTCTGTACTTAAGTTACTGGGGATTTTATGTACCTGCCAAATTTGGCGCTTAATTTTGCACATGCATTAGTCTTTTCTGCACCTCTGAAGGTCTATGCTGAGCGTTTGTTCTCCATTCGAGTCTTAAAAGCAAGAATATATCAGTGATGGTGTCTGTTAGAGGCTCTGAGATGGAAAAGATTAGAATAAGTGCGGCAGAAAGAGTCTGCACTTCATTTCTAACACACGATTTGCTTTTACGCTGTCGGTTCTTTCACTTTTCCTGTCACGACGCGCTGATATTCCTCGTGTAGGATTCCTCCTTATCTTCCCGACTCTCTTTTTGAGAGCCGCAGAACAACACGACGAGTGACAGCCGGTTAAAGTCGATCAGACTGAAGTGAGGGAGTTTTATCACATGTGTGCAGTGAAACACGCCAGTCGTCATGACTACAGCGCCTGCATTCCAGAGAGACCTTGTAAACGGGTCACATGGCCTTTAGCATCACCTCTGACCCCCATTACCCACAATTCTCTGCTCCAGCATGCCGATATTCAAGCATGTCTGTCGTTTTCAGCTTTTTTTCTCTCTCTGCTCTGTTCCTTTCTTCTCAGTTCATATCTGCCACCCTGTTGTATCTTTCCCCTCTCTTTCTCTCTCTCTGCATCTATGTAATATTCATCGCTGGGATGCATTGGGCAGCTGAAGCGCAGATCTAATCCACTTTGAATAATTAAACCAGAGGAGGAGAAGAGAAAGAGAGAGGGAGGTGCAGAGAAATGACTTTATCAGAGTGATTACTTCCTCTCCTGTCTTCTCTCTCTCTTTCTCTTCCTTTGTTCTTGGCCGACACCTTCTTACCAGCATGCATTCTCTCACACTTTCACATTTATGTGCATCACTGGTTATTTTTAGCGTGCCTGCTCCGTACGCTGGTGCGCTGCCTACCTAGACAGTATTTTTAGGCCTCATTGGTGTCCTGATGCAGAGCCTGGTCCAAAAGATAGGCAGCAGCTCTGTGCTGTCTTGTAAGATAACTCGTTTCTGTTGAATTCTATAGCGGGGTCTCATTGTATCCTTCACTGAAAGGCAATCCCAGAATGCATTGCGGTGAGTCATAAATCATGCGAGTGATCGTGTTTATGAGATGTGAAACACAAGTAACACCACGATTACTGGATTTGAATTTGGAAACGTTAATTAGTGAATCATGACTCGTGGAAAATAGTTGGAATCAGTATAATTCTAGTATTATTTATGAATATTTTGAATTAGCTTTTTTATTTTCAATTTTATTTTTCGTAATTTTAGTCTGTGAATGTCATTTAATATTTCTATTTAGCTTTAATTTATTTTTTATTTCAGTTAATTGCCAAGGCAACATTTCAAATTTTTTACGTTTTTTTTTGGTAATATTTATATTTTATTATTTATATACTATTATATTATTTATTAATGTTTTGAATGACCTTTTATGTTTATATTTTAAATTTTAATTTGTTTGCTTTTTGGTAATTTTGTTTTGTGAACTTGTCATGTTTATTTTTTATTATTTTTTAAAATATTTCTATTAATCTTTAATTTATCATTTCAGTTTTATTTTTATTATAACTTATTTTATTTCCGTTAATTGCTAAGGCAACATTTCTAATATTTGTTTAAGTTTTTCATGTAATATTTACATTTGATTATTTATTGACTTATTCATTTTTTTAATTACCTTTTATTTTTATGTTTTCATTTTTAATTTGTTTACTTTTTGATAATTTTGTTTTGGGAATTTGTCTTTTTTATATATTTCTACTAAGCTTTAATTTATTATTTCAGTTTTAGTTTTATTATAACTTATTTTATTTCCGTTAACTGCCAAGACAACATTTCTAATTTTCGATGAAGTTTTCATGTCATATTTCTATTATATTTTAGATTTATTTCAATTACCAAAAATTATTTTAATAGTTTGTTAACATTAACAACACTGACTGATATTGATAAAATAAATCAAAAAGTTGTAATTGTACATTTTGACTGTGCAATTAATTTATTCAAATATTGTTTATTGTTGATGAAGAATAACCATAAATTTTACAGTAACTATTACTCATTTATTGAATTTTGAGACGACAGGCCTGTGCGACACAACTGCATTTATTAATTCATTTTCTGTGCCACTGCAAGTATAACAAAATACTCAAAACATCAATTACACACCTAATGCTCAGCCTTTGCTCTTCATTTCGTTGAATTAGCACTATAAAGCTTCTTGTCTTTGTCAGTTATTGAAAAACAGAGAACTAAATACAGAGTTTCCCATTGCAGCCATTTATTTGTTCACTGAGCAAACTCACATTTCCAAACTTGTAGGCTGGAAGTTCCCAAAGGAGCCTGAAGGCAGCAAAAAATCATCCAAGATAGCAGACAGAGCCTAGAGAAATATTGACTTTCTTCATTTAATATGAAAAAGTAATTCAGTTGCACCCAATAATTGTGTGTGCTGTGTATTTATGCTTTAATTATCAAGTTTTTTTTAGCATAGCAACATGTTAATTTGCTAGTAGAGTCTTGTGTTCTTTATATCAGTTGCTTTTGAGGCTCTACTTCAGTTAGGATGCAGTCTTTGAAGACGCTCCCTCTGTAGACAGCACCGGCGGCTCACTAGGGAACAGATCCTCGTCTGATGAGGTCTGACATCTAAACGACGTTTGCTTTCCATTCAATTTAACACGGAAATATTTAAATGAGGCCATTTAATTTAAATAAATTGAATTTAAACATTTAAATTAGTTCAGCACACTGACTTGAGGATGATCGGTGGCTTTCTGATGGGCTTCTTGAAGTCGTATTACGGCTCGTTTTCCATTTCCAAAGCTGTGTTGAAAGTGGATTTTTTGGTGCTTGTGCTCCGGGCCGCTGCTTACCGGAAAAAATATTAATGTTTCATGGTGGGAGATATGATATTTTCGGAGCAGGTAGGGCATAGTTAAAGTAAAACCAATAGTATTTGAGCTGCTTTTGCTGCAGTGTTAATAATTGTTTTTGTGCACACAAAACCATTCAAAAGTTTGAGCTCACCAAAGCTGCATTTATTTGATAAAAAAATAGTAAATATAGTACATATTAATAGTAAATACAGTGACAATTGTGAAATATTATTACAAATTAAAATAGGTATTTTCTATGTGATTATATGTTAAACTGTAATTTATTTCTGTGATGCGCAGCTGTATTTTCAGCATCATTACTCCAGTCTTCAGTGTCACATGATCTTCAGAAATCATTCTAATATGCTGATTTGCTGCTCAAGAAACATTTCTGATTATTATCAATGTTGAAAACAGTTGTGCTGCACAATATTTTTGTGGAAAACGTGATGCATTTTATTTTTCAGGATTCACAGATGAACAGAGAGTTCAAAAGAACAGCATTTATTTGAAATAGAAATCATTATAAATGTCTTTACTGTCACTTTTGATCGAATTAATGCATCCTTGATGAATAAAAGTATTACGTTTCTTCTTAAAGCAATTCTACTGACCCCAAACTTTTGAATGGTACTGTATGCCCTTCTATGAAGGATTGTTGTATTATTTTCTGTGACTAAAGGATCACGATGAGCGTGGTATAGCCACCGTTGTTTGGCCACACAAAGCTCAAGGTTTGCTTCTGCAGAAGCCCTTCAAAAATATTCAGGCTTTCTAAAAATCCTGGTGGAACGTTTTGAACACTTATTCAGCAAACATCCTTTGCTCGTTTACGTCTGTAAGGTTGCTGTGGTTTACCGGCTGACCGGACGCTGCTGCGGTCACTCTTTACGCTAAATAAGCAAAAGACAGGAAGCCAGCACTGTTACCAAAAATACTGTCAGTTTTTCCATCTTTAGTGCTTGTTGACAGGCAGCGTTACTGACTGTAAGATTAGAAATGAACACTACTACTCGTTAAGAACTCAGTAAATTGATCAAAACTGACATTTATGATTTTACAAAAGATTTATATAATAATTCATATATTAATAAAAATACATATTTTATTTATATACATTTTTGTTAATTATCCATATAATTATTTATATATAAATGTGTATGTATGAACTACTATTCAAACATTTTAGGGTCAATAAGATTTTTTTTTTTTTAATAATAATTAAATACTTTTGAATACTTTAATACTTTTATTCAGCATTAAATTGATCAAAAGTGACAGTAAAAACATTTATAATGTTATTCTAATTCATATAAATGCTGTTCTTTTGAACTTTATATTCATCAAAGAAAGATGATGTTAACTAACTTTAAATGATTTTTAGTAATATTTATAAATCCAATCCAGAGATTATATGGCAGCATATTTTTAAATATTTATATGAATAAATGCAATAAACAATTTATATAAATAATTAATTTGACAAAAAAAAAATCCATAAAAATATGTAAATTTTAATATATAAATTAATTGTTTATAAATGTATAAATTAAGTCAGTAGGATTTTTTTTAAGCAATTGCTAAATTACTGCTTTCATTCAGCAAGGATGCATTTAAACAAAAGTGACCATAAAGACATTTATAATGTTCTTCTATTTGAAATAAATGCTGTTCTTTTAAACTTTCTATTCATCTGTGAATCCTGAAAAATAAAGTGAATCACGGTTTCCACAAAAATATTGTGCAGCACAACTGTTTTCAACATTGATAATAATCAGAAATGTTTCTTGAGCATCTTTGGTGAGACTTCTTTCAGAATCATTAAAAAATCGTTTGAACATCCAGTCATGGTTTGAGGCCTTGACTGATTTGACTCACATTTTGTTCCTCAAGTGTGCGCTCACGCACACGAACACACACACACACATACACACTCACACACGCACACGCACGCGCGCACACGCTCACACACACTCACACTCGCACACACACGCTCACACGCACTCTCACACACACACACTCACATTCACACGCACACGCGCACACACACACACACACACACACACACACACACACACACACACACACACACACACACACACACACACACACACACACACACAGAGCAGTGAGGTATTCTGGGATATTCTCCAGATAATGTCGGCGTCCAGCTCGTTTCTCCTGCAGGTCTTTGCGTGACATTGCTCCATATGTTCCCCATCAGGCTTGTTTAAGCAAACGTCAAACATGTCAGCTGGTCTGGAAGACTGATCGCTCGATGTCCTTCCTGTGTTTTGTTGTTTCAGTAAGAATTATGTCCCTTTCCAGAAGTGTTTGAGTAAGCTGATGATAACAGATGCTGGTCTTGTTTTCACAGGACTGTCCTCAGATTCTGCCATCGACTCAGATCTTCGTCCCCGTCGGCGTCCCGAAGCCCATCACGCTGTCGGCACACAACCTTCCACAGCCTCAGTCCGGTCAGAGGAACTACGAGTGCATCTTCCACATCCAGGGCGAGATGCAGAGCGTGACGGCGCTGCGCTTCAACAGCTCCAGCATCCAGTGCCAGAAAACCACCGTGAGTTACACACATCATCTCACCGGAGCAATCACAACATCAACACAAGCAGCTGTTTATCGAGACAGAAACATACTAAAGTATTTCACTCTTCAGGTTTGTTCCGTTCAAAAGTTTGAAAAAATTTCCAGAAACTTTCCAAAAATCCCTGGAATATTTAAAAAAATCCTGGAAAGTTTCAAAAATTTCTGGAATATTTCTGAAATTTACTGGAAATTTTCCACCTTTTTGCAACCCTATCTGTGAATCCTGAAAAATAAAATGTATCAGTTTCCACAGAAATATTCAGCAGCACGAGAGTTTTCAACATTGATAATAATCAGAAATGTTTGTTGAGCAGCAAATCAGCATATTAGAATGATTTCTGAAAGATCACGTGACACTTATGGAAGTCCATTTCTGCCACATTAGAAAAAAAATCATGCTTTGGTAAATCATAATTATGAGATATAAAGTCAAAATTATGCCACAAAAAGATGCAGATATTAGAATACATTTTTTTTGTCTCAGTCTCAGTTTTGACTTTTTATGTCATCATTTTGACTTTTATCTCATAATTACGATTTACTAAAGCATGTTTTTTTTCTCTCTTTTATGCGGCAGAAATAATCTTCCGCAGAAGACCGGAGTAATGATGCTGAAAATTCAGATTTGCATCACAAGAATAAATTACATTTTCAAATATATTCACATAGAAAACAGCTACTTTGAATTGTAATAATATTTCACAATATTTTTTGCTTTAACATGTTTTTTTAATCAAATAAATGCAGCTTTGGTGAGCAGAAAAGACTTCTCTCAAAAACATAACAAAAAAAAAAATCTTACGTTTATGCATTAGGCTCTTTTGAAAGACTGTATAATGTTCCCTATAGCGCCTCTTGTGGCAGTGCTGATAATGCAGATGTTAACTGTAGTCCAACACATTTCAGATGTCATGTGGCAGCAACACATGAAATTGATCTTGCATATGAGTTTGCGTTCACGCACTTGCATACAGTATCTCACAGTGATGATGTATGATGATATAATTTTCACTTTCATATCATTGATTCAGCATGTTAAATAAGAAAGCAGTTAAACAGTGTTATTTTCAGATGAAATCACGTTAAGTTAGATTGAATCCCACCATCTAAATCACATGATGATATCAGAGTCACACATGTACATACACACACTCCAGTGCATGTGACGCTCCTGATAACGCATGCTGATCAATGCAATGATAATCTATGATTAATCCACCGTCCTCAGCATGTGCATGTGTGTGATATGGGTTATTCATCCAGAGTGCATAGATTATAGTGAACTTGTGTTATTCCTACACACTGTTGCAAACATACTTAATAACCGGCGCATTGATCTAATAAGAAGAGTGGCAGATGAGAACAGTATGTATATCCAAACACACACACAGTGTCTTATTGTTTTGTTGAAGCAGCACAGATGGTGGAGGATTTGTCCTGCTGTCCGTTAGTTGAAAGCAGAAACTTATTTGGCAGAGTTTGAGCATTATAAACAGTTTGTGTCTGTGTCGATGGGCGTGTGTTTTTGGACTCGAGCTCTTCTCGTTGTCTCGGTTTGGCTGTGTGTTTCTCTCTGGACGATTGGGTTGTATTGTGTTCTTGTGGTTTCCATCTGAAGGCTCTTCTTGCACTCTAGTGGTCAGAACCGACCCAAAAACTGCATCAGCAGCATCACACACAAACACACTCCTCCCTCGTGGCGTCTGAACCGCTGGGATCGTGAGCTGGCGCTCGGATGCATGGGAAAACCACAGCTGGCATTCCTCCAACTGGATAAAGCTGCACTTGCAAAGCAGGAAGTGAGAGGGGCTCATGGGAAATGTGGTTTGAAGGGCTGTCAAGCTAGATGATGACAAATATGTTTCTGAGCTGAGTATATACACTATTGTGTATCTCTTCCGCTCATTTATTTGATCAAACATGCTGGAAAAATCATGAAAAATATAACAATTTAAAATAGCTGTTTTCTATGTGAATGTATAGTAAACTGTAATGTATTTCTGTGATGCGCAGCTGAATTTTCAGCATCATTACTCCAGTCTTCAGTGTCACATGATCTTCAGAAATCATTCTAATATGCTGATTTGCTGCTCAAGAAACATTTCTGATTATTATCAATGCTGAAAACAGTTGTGCTGCCCAATATTTTTCTGGAAACCGTGATACATTTTATTTTTCAGGATTCAAAAGTTCAAAAGAATAGCATTTATTAAATAGATAATATTACAAAAGTCCTTATTGTCTCTTTTGATAAATTTAATGCAACCTTGCTGAATACAACTAGTAATAATAATTATAATAGTACTACTAATAATAGTAGTAAGGAATAATTTATCCATAAAATTATTAATAGAAATATTAATATATAATCTCTGGATCGATTTATAAATATTATTAAAAAAAACATAAGTTAACAGTATCTTTCTGTTTACACATGCTTGGTTATCACATTACTGCATTTGTCCCTGAAGGCACGTCTGACGTACAATATCAGCACAATATTCATCTTCCTTTATGAAGCTCTTTCAGTCTGTCAGAAAACAGGCTGGGAGGAGAATAGAAACGAATAGAGCGGCTCTCATACAGCTGATGACGGCAGCGGCAGGTCTGTGTGTGTGTGTGTGTTGTGAGAGAGTGTGAAGTACAGCAGAGTTCTGATGAGAACCAATTAGAGGAGACACCGATAAAAAAATGATGATTAATTACAGTGTGAGAGCGACACAGCAGTAATAGATACTACAGTAAAGAAAAATGAAGCAAGAGAGAATGAGGAGAGAGAGAGAGACTGTAGCCGGGGGCCGTTCAGGAACAGCAGAGGCTATTAGAAACTCACTGCACCTGATCCTGTGTGTGTGTGTGTGTGTGTGTGTGTGTGTGTGTCTGTGTGTCAGGACTGCAGATATAGAACTGCTTTAAATCATTAATCACTTAGGAGAAATAAAGTTTACAATTGAATGTGGAGGGACTTGAGAGTAATATTATTTTAATGATAGTTATTGTATGAAGATGAGTCAGAATGATGCATTATTCTCTCACTCTTAAATGAAGTTTAAGTGGAAAACAAAAAGCCATAATTTTACCACAGTTAAGCTTACAACAGCATTATCAGAGTATTTAATTTATCGCATTGTTCTATACTCGGTTGCATTTTATGTGTATATATATCTAAAATTTGAATAAACAACAAATAAATTAATCTGAATTAGGTTAGTTTGATATAAGCACACGCTCTTATTTTAATATTTATTTGCTTTGGGAGAATTGAGACATTTACCCACAGGGGTCTATGTTACAACATCCCCGGAGCAGCTAGGGTCCCGCTTCAGGACACAATAGCCAGGGTCAGAGGAAGGACAAGATCATTAAACCATCAGCTGAATCACTAAATCAACATCCTTCAGCGTCCCACATGAGACTCCCACCGCCAAATATATGATTACTGCTGTGATTGTGTGAAGATCAGATCAACAAGACAAAAGAAAGAAACTATGACTTGGCTTATTATAGCTTTGAAAGGTTCACTACTTTGTATTTTTATTTCTTTTTTGGAGTTTGCTTTTTAAGTTCAATCTCATTTTATTTAATTTCAATTGTTCATAAACGTCATTATAAACTTAATTATAAGTTTTAGTTTTACAGCACAGGATGTAGTATATATCAGATGAGCACATCTTGTTTAATTATATACATTGATTTTTGTCTGTAATACATGCATTTATGCGTTTATTTGTTTACTTACTTATGCATGCATGCATTGATGCACTTATTTATGCATTTATTTGTTTAAGAATGCTTGTTTTTATTCACTTATTTATGCATTTATTTGTTCCTGCATGAATACATTTATGCATTTGTTTTTGCATGCTTGCATTTATGCACTTATGTATTTATTTTTGCATGCTTGTTTTTATTCACTTATGCATTTATTTGTTCATGCATGAATACATTTATGCATTTATTTATGCATTTATGTTTTTGCATGCTTGCATTTATTTTATGCACTTATGTATTTATTTTTGCATGCTTGTTTTTATTCACTTATGCATTTATTTGTTCATGCATGAATACATTTATGCATTTATTTATGCATTTATGTTTTTGCATGCTTGCATTTATTTTATGCACTTATGTATTTATTTTTGCATGCTTGTTTTTATTCACTTATTTATTTGTTTATGCATGTATGCACTTATGTATGCCTTTATTTGTTTAAGCATGCTTGTTTTTATTCACTTATTTATGCATTTATTTGTTTATTCATGCATGCTTGCATTTATGCATTTATGTTTTTGCATGCTTGTTTTTATTCACTTATTTATTCATTTATTTGTTTATGCATGTTTGCATTTATGCATTTATTTATTTATTTATTTATTTATGCATGTTTGCTTTTATTCACTTGTTTATGCATTTATTGATGCATGCATTTATTGTTTATCAGCCTCCCAATTTATTTTTCACTGCTGGTTTTCATCTTTGTAATGGTTTTGGTTAATGATAATAATCTTGGTGAGATGCGGAAATAGGAAGCATGTGTTCTGCAGTGGGTGGCTGTGCTCCATTTATATAGAACACGTACTGTATATTAGTAAATGAAATCAAACTCTTTCCAGTGATTATCATTTGATTCAGCCGCTCACACACACTCAAACACATTGTCCTCTTCAGCCTTGCCGCGTCATCTCTCGTTTATTTAATTAGACGAGCGCTCGCCTTCCCACGCCGGTGAGAGGTTAACCGGCTGCTCAAAAGCATCAGTCTCTCGCCAAATAAATCGATCGCACGTCTGCAGCCTGCGGGGGGAATGAATTACCATAACATACATGTAAGACAGAGCAGCGCTCATGTTCAGACCATAAATAATTTTTCATTTCCTAGCTAATGAGAGACCAAATCGTTAGTATCTAGTTAATTATCCGTGGCTCATGAGTGCAAATGCAAATAATGAATGACAGATGAGTGTGTGTTTTATCCGATGGAAAGCATCACTGTTATCATCGCTTATATGTGGGTTAGTGATTTGTGGCGACCGTTGCATATTTACAGACTAGAATATCACCGAGGGTGGGTGAGACAGGTAAGTATATCCAGGATGCCCTAGCAACCACTTAGCAACATGTCAAAACCACTGAGAACAGCCTACCAAACTGCATAGCAATGCCCTGGCACCCATCCACAGCACCTCAGCCTCACATAGTTTTTTTCCTCAGAGTATGTTCTGTTCTAGTGCTCTTTGAAATCTCTGTGGTGTGTGTGTGTGTGTTTCAGAGAGCTTTGCTTTCTAACAACTCAATGCAGGTCTGCTCTCAAAATAAGCAATTATCTGAGCACGCCTGATACTGAATCTCTCTCTCTCTCTCTTTCTGAAGCATTTCATTTATTTATTCCTGTGTGTTGTGTGTCTGTCTTAAATGCGCTGCTCTCTTCTCTCAGAGGGAGGTGAAGCGCTGTAGTGCTCCTTCATTAATCTCTATTCAGTGATTCATGCTGTCGCTCTCGCGGGTTCAGATGTGTGTTCTGTGTGTTTTCTCATGTGAGTCCTGCTGACTCCATCTCTCACTCACACACACACACACACACACACACACACACACACGTGTACGTACACGTGAATATTCCTCCTCTCCTGTCGTTTTTCATCCGTGGCGCAGGTCTGGGATGTTGTGACTTCAGCACAGCCAACAAACCTTATTCTGATTTAGTAAATCTATTAAAAAAGAATGATTTAAAGTATTTAATCTATTTAAATATATTAAGTGCTGGGTAGATTTCTTATGAAGTGCAGTTCTTTACAGATTCCAAATTACATGACAAAAATTGTAGTACATATTTTAGGTAATATAATCAGACTACTTTTAGATTACTTTTGAACTAAATCGTTTATCAGCATTTAGAATCATTCATAACTGTGAATATGCAAATGTGTTACTTAATTATTAACGTGCTACCTTCAAATCTCAGGGGCACTTCAAGTAGATATATTAGTGAAAGAGGTTCAGCTGGCAAAAAAAAAAAAATTTAGCACAGCCCTGCATTATATGTAAATAAGATTTAATGTGAATTTGTGCATATAGTAGTACATGGTTAACTAACCCACTGAGTGTTAACTGAAATAAATATTAATGTGTTCATTAGTAGTTGAAGCAATGTTGAAATTAGGGGAAATCAATACATTATGAATCATTTATTGCTATTGTCTGAATAATCATGTAATCAATAAAGTAACTGTAGTCTGATAAATGTAATGTAATCTTATTACAAGTACTTAATTTTTGGAATCTGATTATGTAATCCAGATTACATGTAATTTATACAGTTAATACCCAGCACTAAATGTGTTAATACCATTAATGCAAATATTGATTCTTGTTGTTGTATCATATTTACTTTCTGACATCATTACGGAAATAAAATGAGTAACGAATGGTGTTTCATTGTATTTTCAAAAGCACTGATTTCTCTTTATCCATAAAAACACACCCACACACACCTGCACCTCCTCTCTGGACCTGTAGTGTTATGAGAAAATAGCAATTATGTTAAATGAGAGCAGATGTTTGTCTTGGGAAGACGTCCGCTGGAGAACAGACTTTAATGAGAGTTAAGGGCGAATGAAAGGACGCGGGAGGTTGATTTCTGCTGGTGACCAAAGACACGAGTTCAGAAGGAACTAGTTAGTGAGCGTCCTTCACTGTGTGCAGTGTACGTGCATCGTCCCAGCTCTTAAATAAATATCATATTAATAAACCAGTAAAATAACAGAGTAGCGGTCAAGAACGGCCTCACGGTCACCTGAGGAGATGCTTTACATGTTAAAGTAACCGTCTAGCGTCACCTAAGCACCATGTTAGTGAGTCTTTCACAGGCAAACACCACTCGAATCTTTAGTTATTTAGTTAATTTCGGATTGAGTTAAATGTCGTTTGTTGTTGTGTTGCAGTATAACTATGAAGGAAGTGACATCAGCGATCTTCCCGTTGATCTGTCTGTGGTGTGGAACGGAAACTTCATCATTGACAACCCTCACAACATCCAAGGTAACCATGGCGACCACTGCAGCACACTGTAGCTGGTAGCCTAGCAACCGCCACAGGATGCTGCAGCAGCGAGATGCAGCATCTGTAAATGTTTTAAAGCATCGTTTGCTTGCATCCATTCTCTACAGTTTGTAAGCAGGAAAAGCAGATGCAGTGTTGTAATAAATGATTCCTGTCCTTCAGCTCTGCAGGCGTGTTGTTGCTCATGATTCATAATGCTGGCATCATTTTGAACTCATGCTGTCATCCCCTCACAGTCAGATGTGGGATAATTCTACTTCATATCTCTTCTGACCAACTTAGGCTAAGAATACAGCGTAGAGAGAAACAAAATGGCAGTGTTACCATTAGCTTGGCACTTTAATTGATAGATACGTGAGGGGTTTTCAATCTTTTATATGCCACAGACACCCAGATATGATCATCTTTGTGCAAAGCACCCCTAAATCTTAAATTTAAAAGCCAACAATATTGTTTCCTGTATAAAGACCCAAATTATGCTATAAAAATGTTTTAGAAAAATATTTAGGTTCTATTAATTTAATATTACATTTGATTTATTCATTATAGGACTGTACTGTTAAATGCTTATTCATTTTAATCTTTGTTTATTTAGTTATTTTAATCATTTTGTTATTCTTGTTTATTTGAATGTAATTAATTTTTTTATTCTTGTTTATTCATTCATTTACTTATTTATATTTTAATCTAATTTTAATTTATCTATTCATTTCCTTAAAGCTAACATTTATTTGTTTGTTTGTTTTAATCTATTATTCTTTTATTTATTTAAAAAAATTTGTCTTTGTATATTTCTCTATATTTACTTTAATCTAGTTTTTTATAATATTATTTATTATTATTGGAATTTATTTATTTTATTTTTTTATTTTTTTATTTCACTGTTTTTCTCTGAATATTTCCCTGGAATCAGTTTGGAAACCCTTGACTGTGTCGTTGAAGATCTGAGTTTCCTGGAAAGTCCAACATACTGTTGAATGGGATGCAGCATGAGATTTAAATAATCAGCAGAGTTTCCTCTTGTCCATGAATCGTAAGCGAAGCTCTCTTCCTCTCTGCAGCGCACCTGTATAAGTGTTACGCGTTGCGGGAGAGCTGTGGTTTGTGTCTGAAGGCCGACCCCAGCTTCGAGTGCGGCTGGTGTGTTCAGGACAGGAAGTGCTCTCTGCGGCAGGAATGCGCTCAGCAGGAACACACCTGGATGCACGCGAGCGCCGGAAACAGCCGCTGCACGCACCCACGCATCACCCGGGTGAGTCACTGCAAACCAGGGCTCAAAGATTAACTCTAAAACCCTTTTATAAAAGTTTTTCTATTTGATGTTTACTTTTTCTATTTTTCCTTGTCTCGTTTTTAATTTACAGTACAATAGTATTGCAATACTGTTTTTTTTATTTTTTAAATGTAAATATTTGTATTGTTTTGAATAATAATAATCATAATAATAGTAGTAGTAAATATTTATTAGTAGTATTATTCAAATTGTATTTTATTTAAATTTTAAAAAATGAAATAATTTTTTTTATTGCAATAGTAATGTTTATTAAAATGTTTTGTTCCTCGCTCTCTGTTGCTCTGAAAGCAGATTTTCTGCGGCGTTACATCGAGTTCCAAGTTCTCCTGTCGACGGAATATTAACTTTTAAAACATCTTCTTACTAATTTTACACCCCCTCAGTGTTAATTAAACTCCTCTTTGTTCTCCTCGTTCAATTTCTCATGCTCACGCTCTATCTGTGTGGCGCCGCTGTCGTCTTTTACTCATTAGATTAGGTGTTAATTTAATTTGGAGAAGAATGAATTTATCACATGGATTATTAGTACACCATAGGTGCTCCGAGAGCCATCTGTTCAGAAGATGTTCACCTATTCTCTCTCTGTTCCTCTGCTTTACTCTCTCTCAAGCTGCGCTTTCGTATTTTCATCCATCTATCTGTAAAAATGTGTGAATGTTAAATTAAAGCAGTCCCTCTGAAACCAATTACCCGTTTGTGTTTGCTTCTGCGCTTGGGTTTGGCTGAAGGTCTCGATGGCCGCCGATGCACTCGGTTCTGATGTTTTCCTTCATATCTATGTCTCTGTGAATTGTTTTCAAGGTGTAGTTCATGCAAAAAAGTGTAATTTGCGTATCTGTCGTGGTGCAGTTGTTTCCTGAGACCGGCCCGCGGCAGGGAGGAACCAGACTGACCATCAGCGGAGAGAATCTGGGCCTTCAGTTCAAAGACATCCAGAACGGTGTGCGGATCGGGAAAGTGGCCTGCCAGCCCATCGAGGAGGAATACATCAGTGCTGAGCAGTGAGTGTCTCAAACAGTTACATCTGAAGGACTTTATTGGCATGAATAATGAATACAATAAAATATAGAATAAAATATAAAAAAAAATATTTACTTATTTTAATTACATTTATTTATTTATTTATTTATTTATTTATTTATTTAAATCTAATGTTTATTTATTTGTTAAATGTATTTATTTAATTAAATTTATTTATATATTTGTTGTTTGTTTTAGTCTAATTTAAATTATTTATTTATTTACCTTAAATTTAAATATTTTTTTTTTACACTTTTTCTATGAACATTTCCTGGACTGTCAAATATATATTTATTTAGACACACATATTTTAAAGCAATAAGCCCCAAGAAGCCGTGGTTTACAGTGAATTTATAACAACTAAGGGGCGTTGTTAGGCACGACACGAAGCTGTTATAAATTCACTGTAAACCACAGTTTCACGGGGATTATTGCTTTTATAAAACGGTTATTCCATATACGTAGTTAGGTTTCACAAAATAAAACAGAGCAAATAAAGTGTAATGATATTAATAAAAAACGTAGTCTTCCACCAAACAATGTAGCTCCTCAGAAACAGTTGTGGTTGCTACAAAGTGGTTGTCGAGCAACACACAGAAGTAAACAAAGGTGTATGGTTGTAGTGTAATTTACAACAGCTTCAAACGTGGCTCAGCCAATCAGAATCAAGGACCGGAACTCTCTGATTTATAAAATGCACGTGTGTTACTTTAATTAGTAATTATGTGTCAGTTTGAGTGAGTGATCTATTACATCTGCGTCCTGAACTAGCATCTGATCTGAGTTTAGTCTTGGCTAGTTTGACTGTTGAGAAAGAAAAAGACCTTCTGATTTACCAGCATTTTGACAACTCACTGTATTGACTGTAGATCTCTCAAGTGCTTTCTGTTATGATGAATATAGCATGACACATCGTCAATAGCAAAATAATGTTTGTGAATTTAATTTGTGAAAAAAATTGGCAAAACAATTTGTGGGAAAAAAAGCAGCATTTCCATCATGTATTCAAGAGAGCACAGTTGTCAGTTTGGAGAAACTGGCGAAAAATAGAAATGGAGAACTAAGGAACTTTATCAGAGCGTGTTTATTCACATTTTTTTATGCAATATCTCAAAATTCGCATAAAAACGTGTGCATGGAAACCCAGCTGTTTGACAGTAACCATAGCGACAGTAGATTGTTTTATCATCAGCATCGGATGTTACACGTCACTAGTGTTGGCGATAAATAACGTATTGGCACATTATCAGTTATCAGCTAATATTATAGTTTTGTTTTCATTTATCAGTAGCAGTTGATATCGAATGTATAATTAGATATTTAATTGTGCTTGCTCATTTACAGCATTTTTACAAGTGCGACTAATCTTTAAAACACTAATTTAATAACATATGTCAAATAACAAATAGTCTCAAAATGAATATTCACTTGTTGCATTTAAAATTGTTTCTAGATTTATTTAGATAAAATATTATAGAATTCTAATATAATTTTGCGGCTTATCTGTATAGGTCATCAGTGCATCTTTAACTCACCGTCTCTCACTAAAAACACCAGTGACGTCTGTTTGCTGCGGTTTCTGGATGCGTGACGCCCTTCATTCATACTTCCAGATGAATCTTTGATGCAGCTGTTTTCCGTCCTGGTGCTGAAACGCAGTGACAGTGTCTTTACAGTTTATTAATAAATCGTGGCAGGTCTTCACACTTCTAGGAAATAAACAAACAGCTGTGCTTTTTTCATTGCAAACACTGCAAACTCTGTTCCCATCTGCGTGAACCTAGAAACGCTGGGCACAGACACTCCTCGTCTCACATTCAGCCGCGCAATCACTGTTGAAATGGATGTCATTCGAGTCCAGACGCCTCTGAGACCCTCACGTCTCTCTCTGTCTCTCTGTGCAGGATCGTGTGTCGATTGGCCGACGCCACAGGTTACCGTGTTCAGGAAGCTCAGGTGGAGGTGTGTGTGCGAGACTGTCTGCCGGAGTACAGGGCCGTGTCTCCCAAAGCCTTCACGTTTGTGGTGAGTTTCTTTGTCAAACAGTGTGATCTGTGATGAAATCTCTGTGTAATGTCATTATAAACTGTGTGTGTGTGTGTGTGTGTGTGTGTGTGTGTGTGTGTGTGTGTGTGTGTCCAGTCGCCGTACTTCACACGCGTGCTGCCGTCATACGGGCCCATTTCCGGAGGAACGAGGATCACTATTCAAGGCAGCCATCTGAACTCAGGCAGCGCCGTCTCCATCAAGATCGGACTCAACACCTGCCGCTTTGAGAGGTGCGCTGATCTGTTCACCTCATCTGAGCATTCAGAGATAAGATACTGATATGTACTGTTAATTCAATCAGTCAACACTGTAGCATGTTCAAAACTAATTAAGGCAGATGGAAGCTTTAACCTGCAGGGTTTTGCACTTCTAGATGCAGCCCTCAGTGCTGTTATTGTGTATTAAATCGAAAGCTATTAAAAATCATTTTTGGTAATTGAAATGAAGCTGAAATAAAATAAAATAAAAGTATTAGGAGAAAAACTTAAACTTAAAAAATTAAACAAAATTTAGAAATGTTGCCTTGCCAAATTATTGAAATCAAATAAGTTAAATTACTTGATTACTAAAACTTAAATCTTGAAATAAAATTAAATTTAAAGCTAAATGGGAATATAAAAAAAATTAAAAATAAAAACAACAAAAGCGCATAACATAATTAATAAATCTTGAACAAACATTAAAATGAAAACTGAAAATATAAAACAAAAACAAATTCGAAATATTAATAAATAGTATATAATAATATATAAACAATGCTAAAATAACACTGAAAAGCACCACAACATTGCCATGTTTGTGATTTGAATTTATTGGAATGCCATTTAAATACATATTTAATCCCAAATTCAGGAATTAAACGTTGCACAAAGAAATGAAAACAAATTTAAAAATAAGTCATATTTTGCTTATATATATATATATATATATATATATATACACACATATAACAGTGTTGTCATCAGGTGTTCAGAGCGACTGATTTCTTTTAGTCATCGGGTCTGAAAGTAAACAGAAATGATTGATGTGTGTGTGTGTCTACACTAATGTGACGACAGTGCTGTCAAAACACGCACGCACGCACACACACTCTCACACACACACACACACACACCTGTACACACTCACACACACGTAAACACACCCGTACACACTCACACACACGTACACACACATACGTACACATGCACACTCACACACACACACACACACACACTTACACACACACGCAGAGGACACGCACATGCATGTCTGATCAAACATGGGAACGAACCTTCAGACTGAAGCTCATCTTGCTCTTATCTGTCACATGACTAAACGTGCCGTCAGTCGTGCATGTGTTGGTTTGATCAGATTAAAGTCTGTCGCGTTCAGAGCCGTCGCTCTGAGTGATCTTTGAACCTCCAAACCTGATGCAACCGTGTTGTCACACACTCTGCACACATGATTGACTTCATTCTTCCCGTCAGACAGCGTTCAGGTCAATGAGTTTGGGTTATTGTTCTTATTCTGAAATCTAAAATACATATAAACGAGTCAAATTCTACACATTCGTTTCATTTTATTATTTTTTTATGAAGTCTTCTTATAATGTTAGTCAGGGTTTCTTGTGCAAAAAATGGCTGTAATTTAGTTGTTAATCACCATTTTCCCGTCTCTCTGATGTATTTTTATAAAATACAAATAAAATATAATAATAACAAAAAAAACATTAAATGTTGCACAAAGAAATTAGTTTAGTTAGCACAATATTTACTACATTACTCAAAGTTGTAATTTAGTTTTAAATAACTAAATTGTCCTTCTCTCTGGTTGGTTTGTCAATGGCAGATAAATAAAATAAAATATAAAAGTAATAAATAAAATCGCAACATCTTTTGAAATGAAATAAATTATCACAATATTTACTATATTTGCTCGCTGTTGAAATTTAGCTGTCAATCATTTTCCTCTCTCTCTCTGATGGGTTGTTCAATTCTGATGACCAATAAAATGTCCATATATGTGCATAAAATAAAAGTATAAATAAATTAATAAAAATAAAATCACTTTTTTAAATTAAATAAATTAGCACAGTATTTAATACATTACATTTGTTTGTTAGTTGGGAATAACAAAAAAAAATGAAATAAAAAAAAAAGTCCTTCTCTCTGATGGGTTTGTCAATAGCTGATAAAATGACCATATATTTGCATAAAATATTTATAGATAATATTTAAAAAACTATTAAATTAAATTAATTACAAAATAAAATAAAATCAGTTTTTGAATTTAAATAATTTAGCACAGTATTAATTACTTATAAATAATTTAATTTAGTAAGCATTTTTTTTATTATTAAATGCTCACAAAAAAATTGACGTTACTAATTTTGACGTTACATAGTACATCAAACTCTTATTCTTGAAGAGCAAGCGATTCTGGCTTTCCATGATTTGTGGTGGGTTTGGGTTCAGGAGGGACCCCAGTGATGGTGGACATAAACGCAGCCGAACTCAGAAACCCGGAGGTCAAGTTCAACTACACAGACGACCCCAGCATCCTGAAGATAGAGCCGGACTGGAGCATCGCCAGGTCAGACTCATTAACACACTGCGACCTGCTCGCTCAGGTTTGATTCAGAGGGTTATATGAGAGTGTTTCTCTGTGAAAATAAAGTCCACTAGTGCGGCTCGCAGGTGAACGTTTGCAGCTCCGTCTCTGGAGGTTTGAGTAACATCACAGCCTGCAGACACATGAATCTGACGGCAGAGAAATGCTGCAAACAGACTCACACTGACGTCTAGAGCTGTGAAGAAGCGTTTCACATCCACAGGGAGAGAGATGAAGAGAGACAGGTTAAGCAGGTTAATACTCCAGCGGTTTGCTTTTATGCTGGAAATCATAGAAATTAGTTTACAACACCCAAAAGCACCATTCACATGCACAAATAATACAGCTCTTTCATCTTCACATGTCTAATGTGTTTCTTTTATTACATTTTAAATAAATGTGAGATTGTTTACAGCATCCTAACATGGCTATGTATTGGCATTGTCATTGAAAATGTAAACACATTTATGCATATGCATTTTAATTGTATTTTTAGAGCTCTATGGTATTATTCACTACCAAAAGTAAAAAGTTTGGGGTCAGTAAGATTTTTTAAAAATCATTTAAGTTTCTTTTGCTCACTGAGGCTGCATTTATTTGATCAAAAATACAGTAAAATAGTGAAATATTATTACTATTTAAAATAACTGTTTTCTATGTGAATATTTCATGATTCACAGATGAATAGAAAGTTCAAAAGAACAGCATTTATTAGAAATATAAATCTTTTGTAACATTATATAAACGTCTTTACTGTCACTTTTGATCAATTTAATGCATCCTTACTGAATTAAAAGCATTAATTTCTTTAAAAAAAAATTACTAACCTCAAACATTTGAATGGTATTGTACTGCATGTTTAAAATGACATTCTTTACCTTTAACAGTTTAGTACCTACTTTTAGTGCAGTAGAAGTGCTCAAATTGTGATTCAGCCAAAGTGGTTAAAGCAGCATCAGAAGGAAATCAAAATGTTGTGTGAGCTGATGGATGAGAGAGAAAATCCATGTTTTTTTGAGGTTTACACTATTGTCTTTCTCTCTGTTAGTGGAGGAACCCCGTTAACAGCGATCGGCAGCAACCTGGCCACCGTCAGAGAGCCAAAGATGAGAGCCAAATACGGCAGCGTCACTTCAGTCAACGTAAGTCTCTAACATACAGACTGAGTTATCACATTATTCCTTCCTTTCCTTTCTCTACAGTCATACCCGAGAGTTTAGCAATAGTTTACCCCCAAAAGAGATGATTTTCAGTATTTCTACAAAAATATTAAGCAGCTTCAACATTGATAATAATCAGAAATGTTTATTGAGCAGTAAATCAGCATATTAGAATGATTTCTGAAGATCATGTGACACTGAAGACTGGAGAAATGATGCTGAAAATACAGCTTTGATCACAGAAATAAATTACATTTTAGCAGATATTCACATAGAAAACACTTATTTTAAACTGTAAAAATATTTCACAATATTGCTGATTTTTCTGTATTTTTGATCAAATAAATGCAGCCTTGGTGAGCAGAAGAGACTTTCAAAAACATTAACAAATCTTACCGACCCCAAACTTTTGAACGCTTTCGTCTAGACTAGTTTTATGGTGTGTTTGTGTTCACTCTGAGCTCTAAAGCAGCAGGAACAGACAAACGAGTATACTTGCACATGTTTTTCTTTGTGCATGTGTGACATTGAATCACCTTTTCCCAGTTTAACCTTTAAAATGTCAACGGTTGACGGGATATAGAGCATAAAATGGCTCTATAAAGCCCTGAGAAAGTCCCCCAGGGCCAACGCGACCTTTTCTTCTCCTTGACCTGGCTCTCGCTGCTGTTTTCCTCCTCTCTGCTTCTCTGAAGCAGTGTTAGTGTCGTCAGTAATGCGTGATGTTTGCTGTCTCTCACAGAACTGCACTGTGCTCAATAACACCGTGATGGTGTGTCTGGTGCCGTCCGTGGCGGGGTCCGAGAGGGGTTTCTCAGAGGCAGGCAGCGGGCCGGATGAGATCGGGTTCATCATGGATAACGTTCAGACGCTGCTGGTGGTGAACGAGACCTTCAGTTTCTATCCCGACCCTGTGTTTGAACCCTTCAGCCCGTCCATGCTGGAGCTCAAACCGGGATCTCCTCTCATCCTGAAGGTGAGGAGATCTCATTACACGCATTGGAGCCATTGTACTGTATTTCTTTATTTTTTAGCATAATAATCCCCTTAGAGCAACACTGCAACTATAAGGCCACCTGCATGTCTGTTATTGCATTTAAACACAGTTTTTACAGAGCTTGAGAATAGCAGCACTGGAGTGATATTTCTCACATATTAATAGTACCACAGTTATTATAGTTAGCTAAAACCTTAAAAAAAATAACAAACTATGTTACATGAAATAAAAATAATTGTGAACTTAAGTAAAATAAAACAATTTAGTTTGATAGATTCAATTTCATAATTTTAATTTAGTTTAACTTAAAAAAATAAAATATAAATAGTAAGAGAAAAACTTAAATGATGTGGCAAAGGAGGGGGATAAAATAAAATTAAGTACAAAAATTACTAAAACTGAAATTAAAATGAAGCTAAATAGTAATTAAAAAAATTGGTAACACTTTACTTAAAGCCTTTATGTATAATGCATTATTAAGGGTTATTAAAGGGTGTAATGCATTATAATTATTCATAATGTGCATTGTAATACATTTGATCTTGTCGTAAATAATTATAACTGAATTTGAAATGCATAGTGTAACAATGAATTGATAAGTGTTATAATGTATTAACTGTGGTTACAGTTATTCATGAGATTGTACAATGCATTATAAGGTGTATTACAAGGCATAATTAATGCATTAAAACTACTTTTATTATGCATTATACATAAAGGCTTTAAGTAAAGTGTTACCAAAAAATCTAACAAAAATGACAAAAAAAACATCAAAATTGCTACAACTTAAGCTAAAATTAATATAGAAATGGAAAATACAAAAATAAAAACTGATTCAAAATAATAAAAGATATAATCTTACATTATGCTAAAATAACACCGATTAGTACACTATTACTATATGTGCGTCACAGTTTGTGTACTATTCTAGGACATTTTGTATAAATAGTGCGAGTAGTGCGTTCACACTGAAAATTCCAACAAAAGTATAGAAGACGTCTCAAAGCATTACATTTTTACACGTAATTCATCCAACATCCTTTGTGCTACAGAAACGAAAGATAGTTCAAATCATGAAGTGTTATTACTTTTCTAAGCAAACACATTTTCACATGGAGGCTGGCAAAAATGAGACTTGAAGGAGGGTCCTGAGCCATTTCTAGGGATCAGAATATCGTGGAAACTTAGGAGTGAATTCTATAGACTTGAGCCGGTAAGAAACTGAAGTATAAACTGCATAGCAACACCCTGGCAACACCCTGGCAACCACTCACAAACCCTGCCATTTACTTCAGGAAATATATAAATCTAGGTCATTAAAATGCACAGCGTTAAATAATAAGAAAAATTGCATGCATCGGATTATCTGCAATTCATTATCCCGTGCAAACTCTTCTGGGTAATGCGCAGTATGAGATGAGTCTACATGTTAAATGGAGCCCTTCAGTAACACACGTCTCTAAATGAAGCATGCAAATATTTATGCATGGTTCTGCCTCCGGGTTTTGCCTTCCCATAAGCCCCTTGGGCAGAGAGAGAGAGAGAGAGAGTGTGCTGGAAATCTGGTTGAGCAAACGCATTGTACGCTCAGACTGGAGAATATGTTTAGGAGTTTAACATTCTAGTTCATGGCAGTGCTATTTATATACTTTTATAGTATCTATTAATTAGCTTGTATTTTAATATTTTAATTTATTTAAGTTTTAATTTAATATTTAATTACATTTAATTACATTTTCATCAGTTTAAGTTTTACTAATCTTATATGTGCTTGTCTTTTTTTTTAAATTTTTTTTAATTGCTTTATTTTTAGTTCAGTTTCAGTCATGTTAATACTTAAACTTATTTTATTTTATATATTTCCCAAGGAAATATTATAATTTTCATTTAGGTTTTTCATGTAATGTTTATATTTTATTTATTTTTTTTTTCTTTCATAAAAGTAAGTCATAAAAGTACAACTACTGGTTGTTTTTGTACATTTGTTTAGCAGGAAACACTGACAGATTATTTTAGGATGATGTCCTATATATGATAATTTGATGAAAATAAACACGTCTGTGTGTGTGTTTGTGTTTCAGGGCAAGAATCTGATTCCTTCGGCTGCTGGTAACTCCAGGTTAAACTACACCGTTCTGATCGGTGACGAGCCGTGTGTGTTAACCGTGTCCGAGGCTCAGCTGATGTGTGAATCGCCAGACCTCTCCGGACAACATAAAGTCACTGTAAGTGTGTCATGCAATGATTCCCGTCTTAAAGCGTTCTGATCTCTTTCCCACGACTATCACACCGTCTCATCCGATGCCTCTTTCTCTCACTCATCTTTATTCTTCTGCGTTTCAGCCCATGTTTCTCAGCATCAGATTACAGCTGGGAGTTTCTGTCGTGGCTCTCAGGGGTTTTGTGTTGTATTTATTTACACTGAGTTTGCAAAGAATCTGAGACGCAGATCTGTATTTACATGTAGTCGGTTTCATCTTTAAATAGCTGGCTTTATTTGCTGCACGTGCACATTCAATTATATTTTGTATGGCCGAGTTATTAAAACATCACTCCCATGTTTTTCCCAAGCCGTCTGCTCTCTTTCTGTGTGAGACGCCGTGCCTGAAGGGAGAACGACAGAGACACACATGTTTGTCCTCGACCTATATCATCATGACCCATATGGAAGCTGTGTGACAGCGAGAGACTGCCGTTTAGCTCACGGTATTAAACTTCACACTCGCCCGTTTGACCCCATTAGCCTCCTTAAACCCGGTCAAGTATGCAAACCCTCAAGCGGTTTCAAAACTGCATGAATGCTTTTCTTCTGCTGAACAGAAAATGAAGATATTTTGAAGAATTTTGGGAACCAAACGGTTGCTAGTCCCCATTGACTTCCATAGTGTTTTTTTTTTGGCTCCAACACTATCCCTTTAAGACCTTCTGAAGATGCAGGTTTGTGGGATAGATTGTTATTGGAGTCATAGCTGTTTTAGGAGCTTGTTTTATACATTTGATATTTTCTCATGAAGTCCACTTCTAGTTATAGTCTATGTTTATTGAACCAAAACTTTTATAGTTTGGTTTTTTATGTACATTTCCCACCACCTCTGACATTAACAATTAAACAGGCTAGTGTTCTATATGTAAATAACCTCTGTTATGATTGGCTGACCGTTTTGCGTATGAAATGAGGAGCTACACCCCTGCTGAGTTGCTGTTGAAGTAGTGATTTTAACAGTGAACAGTGATTTCTGAATTGCTATTTAATTATATGAACTGTTCTTTGTGGACTTGTTTAATCAAACTCTATTATTACTTTAGAAAGAGTAAGTTCCTGTTTTCCATGTAGTGGCTGTTTTGACGCCTGTCAATCATTGTTTGATATGATGTGTGATGCTC
>NW_015542334.1:181566-185984 GCF_001515605.1 Sinocyclocheilus anshuiensis | reverse complement strand
TGTGTGTGTGTGTGTGTGTGTGTGTGTGTGTGTGTGTGTGTGTGTGTTTGTGTGCATGTGTGTGTTGTGTGTTTGTGTACGTGTGTGTGTGTGTTGTGCAGATCTTGGCCGGAGGTTTCCGATACTCTCCAGGAACTCTGCAGATCTACTCGGACAGCCTGCTGACGCTCCCCGCCATCGTCGGGATCGGAGGAGGAGGAGGTCTTCTTCTGCTCGTCATCATCATCATCCTCATCGCATACAAGCGTAAATCCCGTGACGCGGACCGGACGCTCAAGCGACTGCAGCTGCAGATGCATAATCTGGAGTCCAGAGTCGCCCTGGAGTGCAAAGAGGGTAAAACATCGCTGCATTCACCAGTGATCTGTAACTTTCACGTTCGTTCATGCTTTTTCACACTTTTTCAGCTGCTCTTTCTTTTTCGCATTTTCTTTTACACTTCTAACTTTCACTCCTTTCCCCTTTCTTTTTCTTTTGCACTTTTCATGCTTCATTTTGCACTCTTTTGTGCGTTCTTGTGCACTTTTTTCTTTCGCTCCTTTCATTCTTTCTTTCAGTTTGTTTTTCACTCTTGCACTTTTTCATGCTTTTTTGCGCTTTTTTTCATGTGCTTCTTCCACGCTCTTTAGCACTTTCTGTTGCACGCTTTGTTTTTCTTTCTTTCTTTCTTTTGTGTTCTTTCACACATTTGCACTTTCTTTCTTTTGCATTCTTATGTTTTCTTTCACTTTCTTTTGCAATTTGATTTTGACTTTTGCACTCTTTAATAATTTTTTATGCTTTTTGCTTTCTTTCGCTCTTTTCACATTTTCATTCTTTCATGTTTTATTTCACACTTTTGATCCTTTCTTATGTGCTTTCTTTCACTTCTTTTTGCTTCTTTTTTTGCTCTTTATCCCATTCTCATGCTTTCTTTCATGTTATTGCTCCTTTCTTTCTTTCTTTCTTTCTTTCGTTCATTCATTTACACTTTCTTTGTTCTTTTTTGTTGGTTCTTTGTCCGTCCCTTTGTTCTCTTTCGTTAATTTGTTTGTTCTCTCCATCTCATCACTCTCCTTCAATCTTTTTCAATAGTTCACGATTGGTTTTCTTGGTTTAATTTTATCTTCCTCTTCCGTTTGCTCGTCGCGTCTCTCTCTCTCTCTCTCTCTCTCTCTCTGATTGGCTTTGTTTTCTCTGGTCTCCTGTTAGCAATGACCTCATGATGCACACATCATTTATCATACACACGCGCGCAGCGAACGCCCGTCTCATTCCCGCCGCGGTCACGAGGGCGAGACGAGCCGCCCATTATCTGTCTCTGTCGGGCCTGAGGTGACGACCTTGTCTGTTTCCAGACACGGAGCGAGGGATGAGGACAGGGAAGAGAGGATAAAAGAGATGGATAGCAGGAGGGTGAGAGTGACAGGTCACTGATAAGTGATGAGGCGTCCTCCAGGATGAATAAAAAGAGGCAATAAATAACCACAACATCCAGATTGATTAGGTGAGTGGCAGCAGTAGCAATCTGGATCAGAAGTTTGGGACCAAAAGCAGATATTTTCTGATATTCCACATAGATTTATAAGAGGAGCCAAATCTCAAATCAGAAAGCTTCAGTCTGATTGACTTTATGCAGTTTCCAGGAGTCAGTGCACACAGGTTTATATCTGTCCACCAGGAAAAAAAGTTACATTTTCAAGTTCCCAGACTGATACAGTATAGACTACTACTAGTAAAGAACTAGTCACTGGATTTGACATCAAATTTTTGACAGATATTTAGATCATGAAAGTAGATCTTTGCATTTTCTATTTGTATAAATATCACCACCATGATGCGAGGGTGATGTTAGTGTTTGCCAGTGATGATTTTTTGATTGCCAATGCCGATACCTTAGATTAGAAAACGGGGTGGCCAATGTTGAAATAAAGCCAATATATGTGATATAGCACTATTTAATATAATTATAGCAAATTACGTATGCTGCAAATAGATATTTGTTTCACATAATATTTACAAAACTCTAAGTATATAATTTGTAAATGAATGGATATGAAAAAAATAACCCTAACTTGTTCTGTTTATATTAAAGTATAAACAGAATTATACTTTATATAGCAACTTCTTGATTAAGTAATCCTATTAAATCCTATTTTTCACAAGTTAAGAAATTATTAAAAACAAATAAAAAGGAAGTAAACTGTTTAACTGACAATTATATATAATACAAATGCACTTACTGAATATATAGCTTATTATAGTGCTTGCCTTTCTGTTACTAATAATAGACAAGCAAACGGTAAAGTACTTTTTCATATACCGTTAGTTTACCAGTCCTGTCTAAACTAATGAAGACGGAGAATCCTGTGCGTCTCTGCTGAGGCGCTGCTAAAAATAAAAGTCTTGCTTCCAACTCTCAGTCAAATAGAAAAACACTTTAGAATAGGGAACACATATTCACTATTAACTAAGAGTTTTCCTTCAATAAACTTCTAATTTGCTGCTTCTTAATAGTTAGTAAGGTAGTTGTTAAGTTTAGGTATGGGGTAGGATTTAGGGATCTAATATATGGTCATGCAGAATAAGACATTAATATGTGCTTTATAACTACTAATAAACAGCTAATATGCTAGTAATATGCAGGCTAATAAGCAACTAGTTTATAGTGAGAATTGATTAAGACCCTAAAGAATCATATCAACTTGTGGAAAATGAGCATCCTATGACCCCTTTAAAATAAAGTGCTACCGAAAAACTTATTGGGGAAAAAGCAGATAATTAAAAAATGCAAGATGTATAGGCTGATATGTTGCCACTAGTTGCCATGGTGTTGCTATGTGGTTGCTAGGATGTTCTGGCTGTTTCCTGGGATGTTGCTAAGCGATTTCAGTGACTACAGACCGGAATTCTGATTGAAGTTCTAAAGACACATTTTTGAAAACTCTTTTCTTCTTTTTAGAACCTTTTGTGGAGAATCTGGAGATCTTAGCTTCAACTCAGAGGTTCAAAAGGTTTACCATGTCTTTTTCCCTTTGTTTCCAGCGTTTGCGGAGCTGCAGACTGATATCCATGAGCTGACTCAGGATCTGGATGGAGCCGGAATCCCGTTCCTGGATTACTGTACTTACGCCATGAGAGTGCTTTTCCCAGGAATAGAGGACCATCCGGTGCTGAAGGAGATGGAGGTACGAGCCGTGACGGATTTAACCTTTGGGCTGAACCGGACGAGATGATTGACGCGTTTCTCCGTCTCTCTCTCAGGTCCCAGCGAACATGGAGAAGGCTCTGACTCTGTTCGGCCAGCTCTTGAATAAGAAGCACTTTCTGCTGACGTTCATTCGGACGCTAGAGGCCCAGCGCTCGTTCTCCATGCGCGACCGTGGGAACGTGGCGTCCCTCATCATGAGCGCCCTGCAGGGCGAGATGGAGTATGCCACCGGTGTCCTGAAACAGCTCCTGTCTGACCTCATCGACAAGAACCTGGAGAGCAAGAACCACCCCAAACTCCTGCTCCGAAGGTATGCCGTGTTTCCCAACATCTAGTGGACCGCACTGCAAAAAATGATCACAAATGATTAGTCTTGTTTTCCAGTACAAATATCTAAACATTCAAGACACAAGCAAAAGATATTAAGTAGGGCTGTCGATTAAGTTTGGGAAAAATAACACGTTAAAATGATTAACACACCACCCAGACCTGTCCGTCGATGAACATGATGAAGCGTGATAGAAACAGTTACATGATCCCAAAATTCAAGATATGAGGGCAAAAAATGACCTTATATTTATAGCATATGATATAGATTAGCAGTGTCTCAAGCATGAGCTGTTTTCCCCGAATATTTGCATTATTGATTTTATACAAAAGTTCAATAAACAGGAAGTTAATATTGCGTTAAATTTTAGACTCAATATTGTCAGTTTTTGCTCCGTTTCGCAAGCGAATATAGTTCCAATCAAAGCCGCAGCAGAACTGTTTTGCATCTCAGAGTAACACACCAGCAGTTTTGTTGCTGAATGAATCAGCTGTTTGAACGAATCGAGTGAGTCAGTGATTCAGTGAATCATTCATAAAGAGAGTCACTAGCTTCGTTTCTGAATGAATCAGCTGTTTGAACAAATCGAGTGAGTCGATGATTCAGTAACTCATTCATAATGAGAGTCACTAGCTTCGTTTCTGAATGAATCCGCTGTTTGAACGAATCGAGTAAGTCAGTGATTCAGTGACTCATTCATGAAGAGAGTCACTAGCTTCGTTTCTGAATGAATCAGCCGTTTGAACAAATTGAGTGAGTCAATGATTCAGTAACTCATTCATAAAGAGAGTCACTAGCTTCGTTTCTGAATGAATCAGCTGTTTGAACAAATCGAGGGAGTCAATGATTCAGTCAATCAATCATGAAGAGTCACCTGCGTCGTTTCTGAATGAATCAGCA
>NW_015542334.1:177273-181394 GCF_001515605.1 Sinocyclocheilus anshuiensis | reverse complement strand
ATTTTTGACACAATAGTGACTGTTTTTGCTCAATTTCGCTGATGAAAATAGTTCCAGTCAAAGCCACAGCAGAACTGCTTTGTGTCTCAGAGCAACACAGCGGTGTTTAGTTACTGAAGGAATCCACCTGTTTGAACTGAGTCAATGATTCAGTAACCCATTCATAAAGACAGTAGTCACTTGCCTTGTTTCTGAATGAATCAGCTGTTTGAACGAATCGAGTAAGTCAGTGATTCAGTGACTCATTCATGAAGAGAGTCACTAGCTTCGTTTCTGAATGAATCAGCTGTTTGAACGAATCGAGTGAGTCAATGATCTGACTTTGAGAGTATCATTTCTTATTTGAAAAAAAAATTATTATATTAATATTAAATAAAAAAAACTAATTTCCATTTTTTACCATTATTTATGCCATGTTGATTCAAAATATTTGTTTTCTAAAGCTACTTTTTTTGTAGTATCTATTCAATTATTTTCTCATTTAACACAATAATGACACACAATTGATGTGCGATTAATTTGCATCTAATTAGATTAATTAATCGGCACATCATGCAATTAACCAGATAAAAAATTTCATCGCTTGACAACCCTAATATTAAGTCTTGCTTTCTGAAAAATGTATCAAGATGAAGTGTTTACACTTAAAACAAGAAAAACAAAAAAAAATAACAATTTAAAGGGAAAAGAAGTTTGGCAGATACATTTCTTGTTTTAAGCATAAACTCACCATACATTTGTCAGAAAACAAGATTTAATATCTTATGTAATTTTGCCGCTTAAGTAAATATATCTTGGTTGAAGAATGTTTAAATATTTGTGCTGGAAAACATGACAAATATTAAGTAAGAAAATAATTTTTTGCACTCTATTTACCTGATGTTCAACATTCCCACGTTGCACCTGGTGAGGACACAGTGTTAATGGAGATGATGAAAAAGATGAGCATGAGTTTGACTTCTAGGGGTCACGTTTGCTCTCCCATCATCGTGCTCGGTTTGCCCTGTCGTGTCCGTGGCTCTGTTTCTGTCAGATGGTGTTACACACCTGAGCACACACTGGTTCCCCGCGGAGCGCTGTGGGAGATGAAGCTCCTGGACGAGACGTGACAGGAGAAGAGAGATGTGATGAGAGACTGAGGGGAGACGAGGAGTTGAGTTGATGACTTTACTCCAGAACATGCTGCTGTAATCTCTCGTCTCGCACATGTCAGTCATGAATCAATATCACAGAAAACAAATCAGGCTTTTTGCATTTCAGTATTTCATCTACAGTTCAGACTTTGGCTTTATTTACAACGAAAGTACAAAATCACATCCTCAGATCCGTTAGGATAAATCTAATAATAGCCCGTTAGGGCACATTTTCCATTTTACTCCAAAATTAAAAGAAAAAAAATATTTGCATAAAGAAAATGAGGCCTATTTTTAGGACTCGTTCTTATTATGACATTATTTGCATGACAATTAAGCATTTTTCATACTGATTACAGTAGAAATGGCTATAGGAAAGTGGTTTGTTTAATCAATTAATATACAAAAATATGATAATTCTATTCTGAGATATCTGTACTATTACAGTAATGAGAAATAGTTGAATTGTCATCAAAATAATCTCACTAGTGGTCCTTAATAGGCTTAATTTTCTTTAAACATTATATTTATTTTAATATAATATATTATATTATAACACATTTATTTATCTGAATATTATAGCATACTTATTTTCTGTTTGTTATTGTATTATTACCCTAACCCATTATTTATTTATTTATTTTGGTAATGTATTTACCCGTACCCTTGTATTTATTTGTTTGTTTGCCTTAACTTTTTATTACTACATTTTTTTTCTTTATTTATTATGTTGTTAATGTATTTATTTACCCATATATATTTATTATTATTACTCTTGGTGGTATTTATTTATTTACCATAACTTGTTTATTATTATTATTATTATTATTATTATTATAAAATATGACCAGACATGTTTTTTGTTTGTGATTCATTCCTAAGCCATATTCAACAATATCTCAAAAATGACAGGTCTTTTCTGTCTGTTATAAGTGGACTGTACTGATCTCTCGTCTAGTTTGGCTGTAGAGTATTTTTCTTCCTCTGTAGCTTCTCCGTTTCTGTCCCTCTCTCAAACATGACAGACCTCACCTGAAGATCAGTCAAATCTCAATCTTTCACCCCTCCAGAAATGTTTCCAGCACAATATTCTCAGGTTTTTTAATAACTCCTCGCAGCGTGTCGTTCACGTCAAGCTCTCGTGGCTTATCGTTTTCCTCTGCATCTGTCTTGGCGTCAGAACGAGTGAATAATTCAGCAGAGATGGTAAAAACAAACATATTTGACCAGATTCCTCGTCTACGCCTCCTCTCGCACGCCGTGAGCAGATTAGCGCTAATAAGGTCCGTTAATTACCAGGCCATGTAATTAGCCTCATTCCGAGGGACTTGTTTCGGAGGGTTGTTATTGTGCGCCAGGTTTCTGTTTAATGACAGAAGATATGGAATATTTTAATTGGTGTTTTCTTAATGAAGTTTAGTTTGCTTTGCGCTCGGGTCCTTTGAAGGTTTGAAGGAATAATTTGGCCGTGGCACTTTGATGTCAAATGGGAGTTTAAGTCAACTTCCCCCCCGAAAGATGTTGGTTATGGGAAAGGCTGTTTTTCTTGTTGTGAGGCTTGGGAAATGAGGGAAAGAAGAAGCCTTCAAAGCACCTCTCTCTGCTCTTAAAGGTTTACCTCAGGGACTCCGGCACGCAAGTAAATAAATCCTTGACATTTATTTTTTACTCCGTTTTCCCCTCAGGACTGAATCTGTGGCTGAGAAGATGCTAACAAACTGGTTTACTTTCCTCCTCTACAAGTTTCTTAAGGTGAGTGGAAGGAACTGCATAACTGTGCAGTTTTACTCACTGTATGGTTCCCCTGCTAACAAAAAATAGGTTTGCTGGTCTTCCACTGGACTGGTTTACTGGTTTCAGAGAGGTTTTGTCACATGCTCTATTTATATTATGTATGACACAGTAATATTTATGCAGTTTCAGTGCATTTATTTACATGTATATATTTACACACTACCGTTTTATTCATCAAGGACGCATTAAATTGATCAAAAGTGACAGTAAAGACATTTATAATGTTACAAAAGATTCTATTTCAAATAAATGCTGTTCTTTTGAACTTTCTATTCATCTGTGAATCCTGAAAAATAAAATATATCACCGTTTCCACAAAAATATTGTGCAGCACGTCTGTTCTCAACATTGATAATAATCAGAAATGTTTCTTGAGCAGCAAATCTTAGAAGCAGCAGCATCTTAGAATGATTTCTGAAGATCATGTAACACTGAAGACTGGAGTAATGATGCTGAAAATTCAGCTTTGATCACAAAAATAAATTACATTTTAACAGATATTCACATAGAAAACCGCTTTTTAAAATTGTAGTAATATTTCACAATATTACTGTTTTTACTGTTTTTTTTGTATCAAATCAATCCATCCTTAGTGAGCAAAAGAGACTTCTTTCAAAAACATTTAAAAGTCTTACTGACCCCAAACTTTTGAATTGTTTGTAGGTTTGTTTGAAAATGTGGTTAAATTGTAGTCTTTTTGTTTTTAATTTTGATATTTGCATCAACTGTTATTTTTGTCAACTAAAATGATATACCATTACAGTAAACTTAACTAAAACTAATGAGTATGACACAACAAAATATTGACCAAATGTAAAGGAAATTTTCATCAACAGACAAAGACGTTGACTAAACCATAACTGAAGCCAGTAAACCACTTCAGGCAGGTTTAAGCAGTTTTTCAGGTCATGAGTGAATTAATAAATGCAATGGTTTTTGATTGCATATTTAAGGTCCAGACACTCTCTGTGCACGTGATCATGTTGCTGTTGAATTATTATTTCACCTTGAGTTTGTTTGTGATTCAGATACAAGATAGACAGATGTACTTTATCGTTCCCGCAGGGGAAGTTCATTATTACAATCTTTAAGAACCTGCATTAATATAAAGCGCTTCCATAAACACACTGGAGTGAGGGGCGTTGAGTGTGTGTGTGTGTGTGTGTCTGTGTGTGTGTGTGTCTGTGTGTCTGT